>NC_090647.1:135681733-135981733 GCF_040937935.1 Hyperolius riggenbachi | reverse complement strand
GGAAATGCATAAAGTCTATCTTCACCAGCAATAATACAAACTGTGACATAACACCGTTATGTACAAAGAACTTCCATGGGAAAATACAATTTAAAAACACTACAAGAGCAGCATTAGAAATACAAGTATCTGTGTGGTGCTAGATTCATCAGCATATCCAAAACTAGAAGAAGCACAAAAGTCAGCACCAAATGCACTGTTGGACCTTTGGGTGACGATTGACCACTCCCGTGGTGTGCACACGTAACAGGAATATTCCATTACAGCAGCAAGAGAGGTAGATGAGGCACCATCCGCAATGCTTAGGAGTATTTATTTTTCAATCACCACCACAAGCATTACAGGCAGCATACAAGTGATGGCCTAACATCCCTTTCGCGGCACCCCGTGAGACGGCTGTTAGGCCGTCACTTGTATGCTGCTTGTAATTCTTGTGCTGGTGATGGTTGAAAAATAAATACTCCTAAGCATTGTGGATGGTGCATTCATCAGCATATCAATTGGCGGATTAGGTGACCCACAAAGCACCCAGGAGCGTTGCCGGTGATGTAACTAAGGAGCTTGGGGCCTCAGTGTGAGTTTTACATAGGGCCCTAACCACTGTTATGATGTGGAGCCGTGGAACCTGCCAAGGACAGCTGCCAAGTCCAAGAGGTGTAATCAGAGTAAGGAAACAATTTAAAGTGAACCTCCAGACTAAAAATCTACTCAGCAGCACTGAAAAGGCTTGGTGTTTCTTTAACAGTTTCACAGCATCAGAACTTTGTTTTTCTTACATAAGCCTTATTTTTAGCTTCGCAAAAGCTTAAGTTCCGCCCCATCAAAGAAAACTGCCCTGGCTTTTTTCCCTGATGCTGTGCAAAGCATGATGGGATTTCCTTCGTTGTTAATCACGTTGCGTAGCAACTGGGAGGGGTGATCAGCACACAGGACAGTTGGAACTGTGTCTCATGCTCCCTGTCACCTCCTTTCAACCAAAAAGATGGCTGCCCTCATGAAATCAGACATTTTCCTGTTCTTTTGAAACAAGGTGGGTAAGAGATTATATTACCTATCTATTTTAATCAACATAACTAATGCAACTTAAAGTGAACCTCTGGACTGAAAATCTACTCAGCAGAACTGAAAAGGCTTGGTGTTTCTTTAACAGTTTCACAGCATCAGAACTTTGTTTTTCTTACCAAAGCATAATTTTTAGCTGCATTTTTAGCTAAGCTCCACCCATCAAAGAAAACTGCCTGGGCTTTTTTTCCTGATGCTGGGCAAAGATTGATGGGATTTCCTATGTTGTTGTTCACGTTGCCTAGCAACTGGGAGGGGAGATCAGCACACAGGACAGTTGGAACTGTGTCTCATGCTCCCTGTCACCTCCTTTCAGCCAAAAAGATGGCTGCCCTCATGAAATCAAACATTTGCCTATTCTTTTAAAACAGGGGAGGTAAGAGATTATATCACCTATCTATTTTAAATAACATAACTAATGTACCTTAATGACAGTATGTTTGTTTAGGCTGGAGTTCCTCTTTAAGGATAACCACTATGCAATGCACATATAGAGGTGTTCATTACCAGCATAGCACCAATGAAAAGCTAATAAGGTGGATGACCGAGGGCCAACAGTGGACCCCTCCGGTCCATTGGCCTCAATTCACTAAGCTTATCTTCTGTCTTTAATAACGTTTCTAAAGTTATCACCATGGTGATAAGGCATGTAGTAACTTACGCTATGCTCCATTACTTTAACAAGCGCTCCATTAACTTAACGTGTGCTCCACTGAACCAGCCCTGAGCCCCACCAGGTCCAGTGGCTTCAGAGGATGAGATCCCTGCACTTTGATTGGCCCAATAGGCTGCCTGTCACTTGACTCCATGCACCAACACTTCCTCCCCTCTGATGATAGCCAGAGTTTTGCTATATATTGTAATAGCTTAACTCCAGTGCCAAAATTGTTTAGTCTGCGCCTCCATAGCCGCAATTTACATTTCACCCTATGGTGGCGCTCACGTTTCCAGGTGCACTATATGCACTCAATTTGTTTTCTTGCAAAAGTGGGGGAGGGGGGCTGGGGTTCCATCTAAATTTTGCCATGGTGAATCATCATTTGTAGTTATGACTTTGATCAGATATACCGCAGGTCACCGTATCGAATTTCGTGCCAGCTCCACATAGATCTGTTCTTAAAGCTAGAGTTCGATATTATCAATAATACTTACCACAATGAAAAAAAAAATCATACATTACAATAACAATCCCAGACTTAACATGTATTTCGCAATTCTATTCTCACTATTGGATGTGGCATCACAAATGTTTGTAACTGATCCCTAAAAAGTTTGGTGTAATCCAAACTTTATGACGAAGAACCAGATCTAGAATGACAGTTTTGTAGGTCAGCAAAACTTTGTGCAGTGTAAAATCTAAAAATATAAATAGAGAAACAGATGTATTTTATTCACACATAAAATAGCACTCCACTGCAGTGAATTAAACTGGTTTGACATCCTACCGTCAATCCTGCACATTTCACATTCAGGAAAAACACTATATTGTAAATAAAATAAATGCTACACACCACATACACACACACACACACACACCACACACCACACACAACACACGCACGCACACACACATATGCACACACACACACACACACACACACACCACACACCACACACGCACGCACACACACATATGCACACACACATATGCACACACACACACACACACACACACACACACCACACACCACACACCACACACCACACACCACGCACGCACACACACATATGCACACACACACACATATGCACACACACACACACACACACACACACACACACAAACACACACACACACACACACACACACACACACATATACATAAACAAAAGAGAGGGAGCACCGTTTCCAAAAAAGAGTATGCAGCGTGCCCAAGGTCTTTTCCGCCAGCACGCTTTGTGCTGGTGGAGATTTATAGACGACATATTTTACGTGTGGAGGGGCCCGCGTTCGGGCCTGGATGAGTTTGTGTCGCAACTGCACAGTGCCTGCCCCTATATTCGGTTTACGACGCATAGTGACCCCAGTAGTGTCTCCTTTTTAGACACTCGAGTCATTTTGCAAAATGGTCACTTCGAAACGGATTTGTTTGTCAAAGAGACTGATAGGAACTCCCTGTTGCACTATAGGAGTTTCCACCCCGACGGCACCAGAGATAGTATACCACTAGGGCAGCTTAAGAGAGTGGCGGACATTGTCACAGATACTGAGGTCAGGGAGAGGAGACAGGAAGAAATGAGGAGTAAGTTTAGGGCCCGGGGTTACCCTGAAAATACTTTCCAAACTGAGAAACGTGATAGAATAGGTAGAAGGAGAAGCTTTAGGTTACCTTTCGTATCCACTTATAATACCTGCAGTAACATGATTGCACGTACAATTCGCAAACATTGGCACATTTTGAGTGAAGGATTCCCATCGATTCCAGAACTACGATATCCCCCGTTGATGTCCTTTAAAAGGGCACCAACAGTTCGGGACAAAATTACTAGGAGTGGGGGCCCTGTTGGGGACACGAGCAGAAGGGGCATGTACCCTTGTTTATCATGCCACATGTGTGGACATGTTATCAGGGGGGACACTTTCTGCCATCCCTCAACGGGTGTCCCCTTTAAAATACGTGGCCGATACGATTGTAACTCTCGGTATGTCGTGTATATGATTAAATGCCCATGTGGTTTTGGCTATGTAGGCAAAACCACTCAGCGACTTAAGAAGCGTTTCTCGTCGCATAAATCGAATATATACGCGACCCGAATTGCACTTTGGCAGCAGCGCAACATTTTCATTTGCATAAACACGCAGTGTCACAATTGCGCATAATGGCAATCGATGGGGTCCCGGATACTTGGAGGGGCTCGGATAGGGACAAGGCCTTACTTAAAAAGGAGGCCTTTTGGATCAGGAAACTGAATACTTTTGGAGTGGGTGGTCTAAACCGTGAATATGATCTTAGTTTTTGTATCTAGTGACATCAGAACCTCCTGAATTAATCACGTTTTCATATGTTTATTTTATGCTTTTTTTCCAGATTTTGCTTTTAATGTTCACCCTCGGCGAACCAGGTAGGAGAACAACACTGCTTTTTGTATTCTTGTTGGGACGTTTTTGGCGCACTTAAAATATACTTAAACTAGAGTGACCAGACGTCCCGGATTGCCCGGGACACGTCCCGGATTCGGGGTCCGCTGTCCCAGGCTTAATGAGGTCCCGGGAAACGTCCCGCTTTCAGCAGCGGGACGTCCCGGCCTCGGGACTCTGGCCACTCTCTCCTCAATGAACTGGCAGCGGCGTCTATAGACGCCGTGCCAGTTCATTGCCCGCAGCCCCGCTCCAGCCTCCTCTTCCGGTGTCTGTTTCCGACACCAGCAGGCGAGCAGGGCTACGGCAAGATGGCTGCCGGAGCCCTGTACTGGAGACCTATTTGTGTCACTAGTAGTGTTGGGCGAACAGTGTTCGCCACTGTTCGGGTTCTGCAGAACATCACCCTGTTCGGGTGATGTTCGGGTTCGGCCGAACACCTGATGGTGTTCGGCCAAACTGTTCGGCCATATGGTCGAACTAAGAGCGCATGGCCGAACGTTACCCGAACATTCGCCTAGCGCTGTGATTGGCCGAACGGGTCACGTGTAGTGTTGGGCGAACATCTAGATGTTCGGGTTCGGGCCGAACATGGCCGAACTCCGAACATAATGGAAGTCAATGGGGACCCGAACTTTCGTGCTTTGTAAAGCCTCCTTACATGCTACATACCCCAAATTTACAGGGTATGTGCACCTTGGGAGTGGGTACAAGAGGAAAAATTTTTTTAGCAAAAAGAGCTTATAGTTTTTGAGAAAATCGATTTTAAAGTTTCAAAGGGAAAACTGTCTTTTAAATGCGGGAAATGTCTGTTTTCTTTGCACAGGTAACATGCTTTTTGTCGGCATGCAGTCATAAATGTAATACATATAAGAGGTTCCAGGAAAAGGGACCGGTAACGCTAACCCAGCAGCAGCACACGTGATGGAACAAGAGGAGGGTGGCGCAGGAGGAGAAGGCCACGCTTTGAGACACAACAACCCAGGCCTTGCATGAGGACAAGAAGCGTGCGGATAGCAATTTGCATTTTGTCGCCATGCAGTCATAAATGTAATACAGATGAGAGGTTCAATAAACAGGGACCGGAAACGCTAACCCATCACAGATGTTCATTGTTCATGTTACTTGGTTGGGGTCCGGGAGTGTTGCGTAGTCGTTTCCAATCCAGGATTGATTCATTTTAATTTGAGTCAGACGGTCTGCATTTTCTGTGGAGAGGCGGATACGCCGCCGATCTGTGACGATGCCTCCGGCAGCACTGAAACAGCGTTCCGACATAACGCTGGCTGCCGGGCAAGCCAGCACCTCTATTGCGTACATTGCCAGTTTGTGCCAGGTGTCTAGCTTCGATACCCAATAGTTGAAGGGTGCAGATGGATTGTTCAACACAGCTACGCCATCTGACATGTAGTCCTTGACCATCTTCTCCAGGCGATCGGTGTTGGAGGTGGATCTGCACGCTTGCTGTTCTGTGTGCTGCTGCATGGGTGTCAGAAAATTTTCCCACTCCAAGGACACTGCCGATACCATTCCC
Source organism: Hyperolius riggenbachi (assembly GCF_040937935.1). Lineage (NCBI taxonomy): Eukaryota > Metazoa > Chordata > Amphibia > Anura > Hyperoliidae > Hyperolius > Hyperolius riggenbachi. The sequence continues at coordinate 135,976,058 of NC_090647.1, read as the reverse complement.
TTTTGGGCACTAGCTGCGGCTTGTGTTGTTTGCTGCCCTCCTGGTCGTCCTGGGTTTGCGGAAGTCAGTCTGTCGGCGTACAACTGGCTAGAGGAGGGGGAGGATGTCAATCTCCTCTCTAAAGTCTCCACAAGGGCCTGCTGGTATTCTTCCATTTTGACCTGTCTGGCTCTTTCTTCAAGCAGTTTTGGAACATTGTGTTTGTACCGTGGATCCAGAAGGGTATAAACCCAGTAATTGGTGTTGTCCAGAATGCGCACAATGCGTGGGTCGCGTTCAATGCAGTCCTAGGCCGAAGAGGTCATAGCCTAGGGTCACAAAACCTGTTTATTGGGCAATTTCAATGGTGGCGAGTCTGACGTACATAAATCGCAGCAATGGCCGTTAGCAACGTCTGAATCTCACTAAATGTCTCATGCAGGTAGAAGACATATTGTTAGACTTGGGCTCCAAAGATGGGTTCCCTACATCTCTGCAAACCAGAGTTACAGGGCTCCAAATTTGGTAAAATCCCCCATAGGCTTTCATTGGGCCTCCTATTTACAGTTCCAAAATCTCACATCTTTTCAAAGGGCAATTACTCAGCAGTGGCAAATTTTCTAGCATTGTAGGGACCCTTAGGGGGAACATGACTGGTGAGTTTCGGGCCCCTAGACCAAAGAGGTCATAGCCTAGGGTCACAAAAACCTGTTTATTGGGGCTATTTCAATGGTAGTGATGGTGACGTACATAAATCGCAGCAATGGCCGTTAGCAAAGTCTGAATCTCACGAAATGTCTCATGCAGGTAGAAGACATATTGTTAGACTTGGATTCCAAAGATGGGGTCCCTACATCTCTGCAAACCAGAGTTACAGGGGTCCAAAATTGGTAAAATCCCCCATAGGATTTCATTGGCTCCCTATTTCACTTTCCAAAATCTCACATCTTTTCAAAGGGCAATGGCTCAGCAGTACCAAATTTTCTAGCATTGTAGGGACCCTTAGGGGGAACATGACTGGTGAGTTTCGGGCCCCTAGGCCGAAGAGGTCATAGCCTAGGGTCACAAAAACCTGTTTATTGGGGCTATTTCAATGGTAGTGATGGTGACGTACATAAATCGCAGCAATGGCCGTTAGCAAAGTCTGAATCTCACGAAATGTCTCATGCAGGTAGAAGACATATTGTTAGACTTGGATTCCAAAGATGGGGTCCCTACATCTCTGCAAACCAGAGTTACAGGGGTCCAAAATTGGTAAAATCCCCCATAGGATTTCATTGGCTCCCTATTTCACTTTCCAAAATCTCACATCTTTTCAAAGGGCAATGGCTCAGCAGTACCAAATTTTCTAGCATTGTAGGGACCCTTAGGGGGAACATGACTGGTGAGTTTCGGGCCCCTAGGCCGAAGAGGTCATAGCCTAGGGTCACAAAAACCTGTTTATTGGGGCTATTTCAATGGTAGTGATGGTGACGTACATAAATCGCAGCAATGGCCGTTAGCAAAGTCTGAATCTCACGAAATGTCTCATGCAGGTAGAAGACATATTGTTAGACTTGGATTCCAAAGATGGGGTCCCTACATCTCTGCAAACCAGAGTTACAGGGGTCAAAATTGGTAAAATCCCCCATAGGATTTCATTGGCTCCCTATTTCACTTTCCAAAATCTCACATCTTTTCAAAGGGCAATGGCTCAGCAGTACCAAATTTTCTAGCATTGTAGGGACCCTTCGGGGGAACATGACTGGTGAGTTTCGGGCCCCTAGGCCGAAAAGGTCATAGCCTAGGGTCACAAAAACCTGTTTATTGGGGCTATTTCAATGGTAGTGATGGTGGCGTACATAAATCTCAGCCATGGCCGTTAGCAACGTCTGAATCTCACGAAATGTCTCATGCAGGTAGAAGACATATTGTTAGACTTAGATTCCAAAGATGGGGTCCCTACATCTCTGCAAACCAGAGTTACAGGGGTCCAAAATTGGAAAAATACCCCAAAAAAATGCCGACAAAAAGCATGTTACCTGTCCCGCATTTAAAAGACAGTTTTCCCTTTGAAACTTTAAAATCGATTTTCTCAAAAACTATAAGCTCTTTTTGCTAAATTTTTTTTCCTCTTGTACCCACTCCCAAGGTGCACATACCCTGTAAATTTGGGGTATGTAGCATGTAAGGAGGCTTTACAAAGCACAAAAGTTCGGGTCCCCATTGACTTCCATTATGTTCGGAGTTTGGGTCGAACACCCGAACATCGCGGCCATGTTCGGCCTGTTCGGCCCGAACCCGAACATCTAGATGTTCGCCCAACACTAGTCACTAGTACAGGGCTTCGGGCGCCATCTTGCCGTAGCCCTGTCAGCGCGGGAGACCAGAGCAGGAGGAACAAGACGGTCCCGGGACGGAGCAGCGCGCCAGAGGCCGGACACTTCTGCCAGGTGAGTAAATGCTTTCTTTTCCAGGTGAAATGTTTGCCCGCATTGTTTCTTTTCCAGGTAAAATGTTTGCCCGCATTGTTTCTTTTCCAGGTGAAATGTTTGCCCGCATTGTTTCTTTTCCAGGTGAAATGTTTGCCCGCATTGTTTCTTTTCTGGCGAAATGTTTGCCTGCAGTGCGTTTCTTTTCTGGCGAAATGTTTGCCCGCAGTGCGTTTCTTTTCTGGCGAAATGTTTGCCGCATTGCGTTTCTTTTCTGGTGAAATGTTTGGCCGCAGTGCGTTTCTTTTCTGGTGAAATGTTTGCCCGCAGTGCGTTTCTTTTCTGGTGAAATGTTTGGCCGCAGTGCGTTTCTTTTCTGGTGAAATGTTTGCCCGCAGTGCGTTTCTTTTCTGGTGAAATGTTTGGCCGCAGTGCGTTTCTTTTCTGGTGAAATGTTTGCCCGCAGTGCGTTTCTTTTCTGGTGAAATGTTTGCCCGCAGTGCGTTTATTTTGTACTGACATGTTGCCCGCATTGCGTTTATTTTGTACTGACATGTTTGCCCGCATTGCGTTTATTGTCTGGTGAAATGTTTGCCCGCATTGCGTTTATTTTGTACTAACATGTTGCCCGCATTGCGTTTATTTTGTACTGACATGTTTGCCCGCATTGCATTTATTTTATACTGACATGTTGCCTATTGCGTTTATTTTTTGGTGTCCGGGGTAACTGTTACTGCATTTATTATTTAATGGTCATAGATGGCTATGTTTGCTGCTTTGTGGTTACGGTATACTATTAGCATCACACAGTTTCTGCACACCCATGATACAAAGTCTCGTTTGTCCACATCATGGCGTAAACACTGCTTTCTTATGCCTCGCTGTTACATCATTACGTTAGCTCCGCCCATACAATGTCATGGCCACGCCCATTTTTCGGCGCGGCGCGCTGCGCGCGCCGCAGCCCCCCTCCCCCAGTCTTCACCGCTGCGTGCTCCTCACTCCTTCCCCCACGCCCCCCCCCCCCCCGTCCCAGGTTGGACCCACAAAAATATGGTCACTCTACTTAAACTCATTGTCTATGCGAACTATTGACTGCATTAGAATTTTTGCACACACTGACATCTTGTGGCTTCATCTAGAACTTTTAATTTTATACTGCAGGGTGCAACTTTAATGTCGCACCGACCTTTAGTGAGCCATCTTGTTGGTAATACTGCAACCTGATCACTCCAATGACCATAATGTGCTGACTACTTCCGGGTTGACCTGGAAATCGTCAGAGCACTGCCTGCACAGCTGTGAGTGGCTGGCTGGAGGAGGGACAGGAGGAGAAAGTGTTTCCCTTTTTTGGAAGTGATCATCGATCTATCCCAGCTTGGGGGTGTGGTGTACAAGCTAATTCAGGTATTACACTTTTTTTCAGTGTGCATGAAACATGAGCATATTTGCATATTATCATTGAAGTTCCCTCTCAGGTCCGCTCTGGGGCCCCTCCCATACAGGAAGGGGGTATTTAAAGGTGTTTGTCTTGTCACAATTTTTATGGCTTTGAGCAGTTTGATAAAGGTGTAAACCGAAACAGCAGTCTGTCACTGCTGCCACTTTGGTGGTATTAAAAGAGCTTTGATACAAGACAGCGGTGCCGGTCCTTTCTGTTTTATTTATACATACATACATACACACACACACACACACACACACACACACACTCACACTCACACACACACTCTCACACACTCTCACACACTCTCACACACTCTCACACACACACACTCTCTCACACACACACACATAAACACACACATACACTTACTTTTGTACAAAATAAAAATGGCATTGCCTGCTATTCTGTAGGAGTATGAATTAATTATGCAATACAAATTAAAATTCTATATTCCCTGTGGCTACAGACATTTTGAATAATTACTTGCAGTAAGCAGCTGCACAACGCAGTTGAGAGATTTCGCTGCACACAGCTTTCCGCTTTTGTGTTTAAAGCACACCTGAACTGAGAGGGATATGGAGGCTGCCATATTTATTTCCTTCTAAACAATGCAGATTGCCTGGCTATCCTGCTGAGCCTCTACCTTTAATACTCTTAGCCGTAGACCCTGAACAAGCATGCAGATTAGATGTTTGACTAGATTAGCTACATTCTTGCTTCAGACTCAGGCCTTGATCCCACTAGAAAGTACAAAATGCTATCGCTAGCGATTTGTGGTAGCTTTTTGCAAACGATATTGGGAGTGATTTCCCTTCTCCTATACAATTCATTAGAATGGAAACACTCCCAAAATGCTGTATATTCTGCAATTGCGATTTCCTTAAAGGGATACTGTAGGGGGGTCAGGGGAAAATGAGTTGAACTTACCCGGGGCTTCTAATGGTCCCCCGCAGACATCCTGTGTTGGCGCAGCCACTCACCGATGCTCCGGCCCCGCCTCCAGTTCACTTCTGGAATTTCTGACTTTAAAGTCAGAAAACCACTGCGCCTGCGTTGCCATGTCCTCACTCCCGCTGATGTCACCAGGAGTGTACTGCGCAGACACAGACCATACTGGGTCTGCGCTGTGCGTTCTTGGTGACATCAGCGGGATCGAGGACACGGCAACGCAGGCGCAGTGGTTTTCTGACTTTAAAGTCAGAAATTCCAGAAGTGAACTGGAGGCGGGGCCGGAGCATCGGTGAGTGGCTGCGCCAACACAGGATGTCTGCGGGGGACCATTAGAAGCCCCGGGTAAGTTCAACTCATTTTCCCCCGACCCCCCTACAGTATCCCTTTAATCGCAATCGCTCTAGTGGAATCAGTCCCATCCATTTACATTGGCAGAGCGTTTAGGGAAAGTGCTAGCGATTGAAAGCGCTCCCTAAACGCTCAAAAAAAATGCTCTAGTGCAGTGATGGCCAAACTTGGCACTCCAGCTGTGGTGGAACTGCTAGCCCCATGAGGCATTGCAATACTCTGACAGCTCTAAGCATAACTCAGGGAGGCAGAGGCATGATGGGATTTGTAGTTTTGTCACAGCTGGAGTGCCAAGGTTAGCTATCACTGCTATAGTGGGTTCCAGGCCTCAGACAATACTCCAGAGAAAGAGATCAGCAGAACGGCCAGGTAACTGGTATTGCATACCTCCCAATGTTTTGAGATAAGAAAGAAGGGCTCTTTAAGACAAGCCCCTGCCACGCCTCTTACCATGACCCCACCCCACACTTCTTCATGCATATCACAAAGATTTCAGAACCAAAAGATGCAGCTTTATCATTCAAACCACACTGATCCTTTCTACCATCAGTAGTTTTTCTTCATTTTAACATCTGAAAACAAAACATATATTCATTTAAATGATGGGAATAAAGTTTAGAGTCTGTTAAAGCGGACCTGAACTCAGAACTTCCGCTCTGCTCTGAAAGATAAGCAACAGCATAATAACTTAATAATAATTTAAAATTTTACAGCTGATACAAATCTTGCAATATATCTGCAGTGTGTCTACTTCCTGCTTTCATGGAAGCAGGCATAGGGTTAACATCGTGTGTTTACAAATTAGCTGCTCTGCTGAGGCAGCCAGTTGACACAGCAGAGGTCAAATTACAGTTGTGATTAGTCACAGGTGAAGGGGAATTAGAAATGCTAAACAGTAAATACATACAGGGTGCATTTCTCTCTGTTTTCTTTCTGTCCTGTGCAAGAGGTCAGGTCCTCTTTAAACACATTTTTCCTATCCATGTCCCTCTCAGTTCGGGTGTACTTTAAGTTTTGGTTTAAATGGGCAGACTCCAAACCTCTGGCTTTTCCACTGCTGGTTAGTCTGGAGTAGCAGATGGATTAAGAAACAAACACAATAATTCATGATTTTAGCCTGCTCTACAGGACTGTGATCCTTGCATATGTGTGCCTGTTATGGACGTGCAATGGAGACATTCCTTTGTAAAGTTATGCTATCTGGAAAAGCAGTTTGAGTTACTTTATAAGTATTCTGTTTAGCTGCTGGGAGTGACTGCAGCATCCTGAATCAGAAGAGATCTCCCAGCAACATACAGAGATGCACTTCATCTAAGGCACTGTGACATAAGCAGTAACTAGCATCTGGGGACACTTGGGAGCTTTCCTAATAGATACATAATTCTATGTGCATTGTGCAGTGCCTGCTAACAACTTAGTGGTCACAACATATAAGAGAATTACTTCTAACAAAAGTAAATGCAGGACTTACTCCAGGGTTCTTCTTCACCTGCTTTGTAAATGATGCAATCTTCCCCCACATTCTTAGCAGCGTCTCTGTCTTGTCCCTCTGACTTCTGCAAGCAACAGGTCCCAGCACCCAGTCTTGCTGCAGACAGGCATATTTAAGGAGGGGGCGATAATTGAGAGAGGTGGGTGTATGCAGTGTATTTGCTGCCTTCTACTCCCCTATCCCTCCTCCTACACTTCTCACTATAATTTTGTTTAATAAAATTGGAAGGGATGTAATTCAATTATTTGCTTACTATCTCATTTTCAGTTTAGTCTACAGCCCCTGGTGTTCCTATATGTATTGATGTTTCTCTGCTTATTGCCGTGGTCATTAATCACTCTGCTTTAATTTCTCCTGCCTTTATACATGCATTCAGTTGTGTGATAAGTAATGTAAAACACTTGGTTGGTTCTGGCTGGGAAGAGAATTTTATTTAAGTTTGGAATTTTTTTTTACAGGCTAGTTCCTTGATGCACTTGCTAAGTTATATGAATTAAGCTGGCCATACATTTAGCAATTTTGTGGCTCGATCGACCATCCAATTCAATCATTTCATCGGATCGTATGAAAATCGGCGTCACAACAAGCATGTCCAAGAGACAATTCGACCAATTTTGGGCTGATATTGATCAAATGCATCAATGGAGCATGCTGGAAAATTTGGGGCTGATATCTTGCAATATAAGGATGGACAGCAGCAGAGGTGGCCAGTTGGCGTACAAGAGAGTTCACAGCTGGGAGACTTGGGCACAGGATACAGCCGGTATGGCTTATCCTGCTACTGCACAAGTTCTCGGCTACGTTAAATACTATTCCCCCTCTAGGTCTACATGGATAGTGGGGAATGAAATAATTCGGCTTCCAGCAATTGCCGGAGGCCGAATTATAGTGTTTTATAAGTAACTTCAGCTCTGTCTTCTGACGGTGCTGAAGTCACTCACTGTGCGCCGCTATAGCCGTAATTCCTATTACGGTCTATGGTGGCGCCGGCTAAGCCCAAGTCTCTTGCACTGGATTTCCAGTTTTCGGGCCAATTGGACCGCCGTCACGAGGCTGATTTGTGAGAGATTCCATGCTGAAATTCTTTAGGAATTGGCCTGTGGTCTATGGACTATAGGTGTGCAGACATTCAGATGCAGCTTCCTTTGAGAAGCACTGCAAACCTCTCCCTGCGGTCTATGGACAGCCAACAGCTTTCCGATCAGATTCAATCATAGAGAGACCTGTCTCTTAGTCAATCTGCCAATACATCGCTGTCCGATTTTAAATTGTGGCAAAAACCACAAAACCCAAATCCTGTGAGATTCCCAGGCAAGCCTTTGAAATCATTGAATGACCATTGTGGCAAAATGCGTACAGATGTGATAAGTGTTCTCCAAACTACCTCACATGATTGATGCCAGCAGGAGAAGAGTACGGGGCAGGGCTGCAGTTGGGAGCTTTTAGAGCCTAGTTCCACTAGCCACAGATCGCAGCTGTTTTCTGTTCACAATTTCGTATGCGGTAATATCACAGCCTATTGAAATGAATCGGCTGCATTCAAAATTGTGCGCGGGCAAAAAAATTGTATTGGCAGCAGTTTTCCACAGCCCGCATCCAAATCCCTATAGCCATGCATGGCATGGATAAAGCGATTCGACTTTGGATTCGCGGGAGCACGGGTGCTACATTTGATTTGGAAAACGGATGTGCCACCAAGTAAAAATAGGCAGTTAGTGGTACAAAGCTAACAGCTGTGGTGGTATGGTCAATATTACACAACATTTCTGCTGAAACTAATACTTAGTACTGCAAAGGGGTACATACAGGTACTGTATATTCCTGCGTATAAGACTACTTTTTAACCCTTGAAAATCTTCTGAAAAGTCAGGGGTCGTCTTATACGGCGAGTGTCATTGTCGGGTGATACACCCTATCCTGTAGCCGACTCTCAGAACTTGCTTCTGAGGGCTGTAGTTAAGCGGCGCAAGCGCAGATGTGTGAGATCTGAGAGGCAGAGAAGGAGGTAAATAGGATACAAGGGTGGGCCAGATGGGTGAAAGAGGCGTGTTTTATGGGCACAGCACAATCTTTTCTTCCATACCGCTCTGATAAATAGGGAGACAGGGAGAGCTGCCCAATCCATTTAAGGAGAGTTGACAAATCCAACCAGTCAATCGTCTATATACTAGGTACCACATACAGTACAGCACCAGTATCTGTTCATACATATCATCAGTATATGATGTTTTCTTTTTTAATTTTTATTTGGTGTGCGTTGGAAGAGGGGTAGTCTTATATGGTGAGTATACCCCAAACTCTATATTTTAACTGGAAAAGTTGGGGGGGGGGGGGGTCGTCTTATACGCCCAGTTGTCTTATACGCCGGAATATACGGTAAATAGTCAACTTCAAGAAAATACAGGACTGATGATCTCATTGGCTGCAGGGTAAAGCTGTGTTCTCTCTCCTGCCTGTACCCCATGACCTCACATAGTGTACTAGTGTGCAATGTGTGGCAGTAATTGATCCCTCTCTGATCAGATTTTGATCAGAGAGGAATCGATCTGTTGGTAGAACCTGGCAGCCATCTGTCAGTGTATGGACAGCTTTAGTCTGGGACATGCCAATTGGTTAATGATATCTCAAAACTAGATATCTGTGGTTTATGCCCCAAAAATAACCTATTACAGTGATCTGCAAACTTACTTAGCTCTCCAGCTGTTGAGGAACTACAAGTCCCACAATGCATTGTGGGAATCTGACAGCCATAGACAGTCATGATTCATAAAGGCAAATGCATTGTGGGACTTGAAGTACCTTAACAGCTGGAGTGCTAAGTTTGCAGATCACTGACCTATCAAGAGAACTGTGTTGCCAGAAACACCCAATCCTAAAGATCCACTCATACCGTCTATGGCCTCTCAGAATTGCCCAGTGCTTTCATGATCATAACAACATTACTGGCAAGTTAATTTAGAGATGGTCAATCAGATGGCAATAATTCTGGGTTGTTGCAAATCTTATGTGAGGTTTTATGCAAATGTATGCAACTTGGAATTGGACTACAGTAATTAAATGCAGTAGCTGATGATCTTCCAATTACAAACTGCTCAAAATGTGCTTATATTTGCATGAAATAAAGATTATGAACATCACATTGACCATGTGTATCCCTTTGCAATGCACAGTGAGAAGAATTATAGTATAGTATAGCTTTGGGCAAAGCTATCAGTTGGATTTAAGTGTTCGGCCACAGAGCAGTAAATCCAGATGTTTATTTTTAGGAGATTTAAGTGACCTGCTTTGACCATTAACTACAATTAAGAAGCATTATCAGTATGTAATTATAATACTTCCAATCAGTAAAAAAATGTAATTATTATTAGTTGATAACAGTGTGACTACACAATCGTATGATCGCTGTTTACTCATGTACTAATTGATCCTGGTAATCACAAATGGACTCAACCTTTTTCATTATTAGGGATCACTGTAAGCAGAGGTTTATATGGCAGTTATGGCAGTGTGGCAGTTATGACAAGTGTGCTGGGCTCCATAGCTGCCATATCCACAGGGGCTCAGCATCTTATTAATCTCTGTCAGTGAAAAAGTGCCTCACTTGTCTCCAGTGACTGCATGATTGTTTTTTTCTTACAGAGACCATGTGAGTCTGTTTAAGGAGAGTTGGGCTAGGTACTCAGAAGAATCAGCCAATCGCCAATAAGAAAGCAATGGGTGGAGCCTGGTTCAGGGGAGTGATTGAGAGGGATGAACGAGAATGTATCTGGCAGTCTTGCAAGAATTCCCTACAACTTCCTGTGGTTCTGCGAAATTTTAACAAACCAGTTTCATGAAATGCATTAAAGTTGATGGAACTGGCTTTATCAGCTAATGGCGAGTTAGGGAGAATAGTTGAGACAAGCTGAAACATTTTTTTTCAAAAATACTTTAGTAGTTTTGTGTTTTTTTTTTATTGATTTTAAAGTTACGATAAGAGGAATGTTTTGTAAATTAATGACAGATTATATATCCTACCCATGGGTATTACAACTTTACATACTGTATATCCCCAGCAAAAGCAGTGCAGGGAATTTCCTGTTGGGGCAGAAAATTAGTGATGGTCGGAAATGTCAATTTCCGATTCTGTGGAAATTGTGATTTCTGTCAATGCAGATTACGAATTTGGTGGATTTCCAATTTCTGCTTCTGATTTCCGAGGAGTCTCTTTTTTGGGGGGGTAATTTTTCGAATTCTCTGATTGGCCAACTCTGCATTCCCTGATTGCTCCTTCTGTGATATCTGTGGCATTACGATTTCCGATGCCATCAAAGTGTTTCTGTCATTGCCGCTGATATGCTTGTGCAGCTTCTCCACACAGTTATGCTGGACTTCCATTATCATCAGTATGGCACTTGTGCTTCTCTTTGCTACTGCACTTCATGGATTAGTAAGATAACTTTTAGCCTGTGCAGTTATAATTTTTGGTGTATTTATAATTGATTGCTCCGCGTACTTATTTTTGCTTGATATAAAGGGTAAAAAACCGAGAGCCCGATATAGTGTAGTATGTATTGGATAAGGGAGGAAGCAATATGAAACGTAAGTATTATACTTACAAACCAGGGTCGCCTCCAAGGCAACCACTGAAGAGGCAGGTGGGGAGAACAAGCCTGTCCCCACTCAGGATTAAAACGTTGCTCTCTGTGGACAGGAGAAAATAAGGGTATGTCACCCTTCCACCAAGGGTGGATTTCTGATTATGCAAGGATGTACAGAGGCGCCAGTAGGATAAAAATCAATAAAAACGTTTAAAATATTCAGGCCGCAGTGGTGGACCAGCCAGCCTAAAACAGACACATGTACTGTCGGTGTAAAGCAATAGCAATTTATTTATATACTCCCCAAAAAAGTTGCAACGCGTTTCGCAGGCAAAATCCCGCTTCTTCAGGCAATAGATAACAGGAGTGATACACGGCACGGAGTCAAGACAGGACTTGGCACCTTAACAGAGGTTTTCAGAACGGGATTTCCTGTTGGGTATTTGCGCCGGCGGCGATCGGAGGGGTGGGTGGGAAAGCGAAGGGAGGGGGGAAGTATGTATCTAGCACCAGGCTAGCTACATGTTAAAAAAAATAGCTTCAAAAAACCCTCCCGCGGCCGTGCGCCACAATAAATCAGAACGCCAGGGAGGTTAATGCATTTTATTGTTTACTGGAAGCATATGACTCAATCTATGCATAAAAAGTTACTTCCAATATGATATTGGAAGTGCATATCATTGCAGTCACATATCATCTTGCTATGCTTTACTGTTTCCGGTATATTTTATCTTTTTGGAGCAAAATGTTTCCTACATAGTGAGTAAAGTTTGCAAAGTTATTATTTTTAGATCCCTCAGTGTTATAATAAGTTAGTATGGTTGTGAGCCACCTTAGGGACCACAGTAGCATATAATTTGTTTCCCCCCTTCTGCCTTGAGAGATGTTTTATGTACCCAGAGAGAAATAGCTTATTTATGGACCAGGAACATGGAATGTGTGCCAAATTTCTCACAATGCTCTAGATAAGTTAACAAGTTGCATGTTCTCAGGACGTGCTAAATGATGTTACAAGTTGGAATGTAGGTCTTAGGACATTCACTCCTTGACTATCTAACATTTCTTAAACAGACAATATAATTCAATATCTGGAAATGCCACCCTCCACTTTGTATTAGGTGTTGCAAGTTATTCAGCTTAAGTGTAGCCGAGGAGGGCCCTACATACTGTAAGTGTGATGATCAGGGAATTTAGTTCATGAAAAAACTGACAAGGGGCTTAAACGCTTTTGTTTTTATATCCCCCCCAACGTTGCTGGGTGCTGAACGTCGGGGATTCGATAGGGTCTGTACTTTCTCGCACTTGTGTGAGGAGGCAACTAGGAATCAACAAGGGGTGGGGCCATTTTGGAATTGGAGCATTCCGGAGTGTGCTACTTCACTCCAGCTTTCATTATCTAGTATCCTGTGTAGCTTCTGAACTGGCAACTAGAGTTCTAGGCTCATTGTCATGTGACTGCAGTGAGTCTGGAGCTCTAGTGGCCAGTTTGAAAAGCTGCCGGGAACACTAGAGGATACAAGTCAGAGTAAGGACATAGGCCCGCCCCCCATATTAAAATTTGGGTTAGTCGGCCCATCCAAGATGATATACAGTATAACAATAACAATAATATTTTTATAGCGCTTTTCTCCCTAGGGACTCAAAGGGATGTGTGTACTATTTAAGAAAATTACAGCCACATTCAGTGGCGTAGTAATAGGGGGTTGTAGAGGTTGCGACCTCCCTCAACCGCAGTATTAGCTCTTTATTGGTCCTGTGCTGGTAATGATAACTTCTACAGATACTTTAAACTGTTCCCCATCCCCTTCTTGCACCTCGGACACTGTGGTTGTCGTTGGCAGGTTTTGGTGTATAGTATCAGTTGTTATGTATAGAGTGCTTGGGGGGAGCCCAATGTAAACCTTGCATCAGGGCCCATAACTCCTTAGCTACACCACTGGCCATATTCCTCTATAACAGAATTAAAATGTCATATTATCTTTACAGGTTGTATGTGGCAACTACCCCAAGATTAACGTTTGGCCAATCACGAGGTATAAACATGGTCAAATTACTGGCGGCGCCGTAGTATGGCAGCTTCGGCTCTACGCTTTCGGACATTATTTCCTTCATCCTTCCAGAACCTGTATGAGCAAAAACCATTTCCAGGTCCAACCCCCCTTTGTACTTGGCGCAACAAATTATTCTGATTCTGAAAATGTCGGGTGACCTACATGCTAAGTCTGAGCCGCTGAGGTTTTAGAATTAGCATATGAATAGTGGGCCCTACGGTGACATTATGGGACACAAAAAAAAAACAAAAAGTAAGTTAAGGTCTCTGCTGATCTCTATTTCTCAGTGTTCACTAAGAAGGGAGATGTAAGTGAAAGTTTAATGGTTTTGACTAGTGTTGGTTGTAATGGGTCATTTTACTTTTGTGAATTTTCACGTAATTTTTGCAATTACATTTCAGTTTCTTATTACAGTTTTCATGGTTAATCTCTTGAGTTCATGTAATTTTTGTGTGACTACATAATTTTGTGTTACACAAAATGATTTTCAAAGAAATTCACTAACATATTAGTATGTGGGAATGACAAATCAAATTCCATGGGGGATGCAAAGGTATTTTTTTTTCTGAAATTGCACGGCATAATTCATTCTGCAAAAGTAGGGATGCTAATTCAGATTCCAGGCAATTGGTATTTCCGTATTTTGGAAATAGGAGAATGGAAACGGGAAAATGAAAATCAGAAATTCCTGTTGTCTTCCTAGTGATTTGCATAAATGGAAATATAAAAAAATGCATGGAAAACGCATACAAAACGCATATGAGTTTTGTATATGCAAACTGCAAACACATTAAAAAGCACGCAAAGTGATTGAAAAACACATCACAAACGCGCCAAAAATGCTGTAAAAAAAGCACAACAAAATGCACACAACATTAACATAAAACATGACATAAAATGCAGCCTTTCACATTATGTTATGTGTGCACCCAGCCTGAGACCAATCACAAGACTTTCCAATTTCAGTTTTTCCAATTGTTGTTTTTCTGATTTTTTTTTTTATTGTTTGCATTTCTCTGATGCAAAAAATAACTAAGAAAATACTGCTCAGAAATCTGAAAAAACTGCAAATTCGGAAAAATGGAAATTGACATTGGCAGAAATTGGAATTTTCATGGAATTGCAAATGTGCATTTCCGACCATCCCTATGCAATAGTGTAAAATTCCACATTACGAATTTGCTTCGTTATTCAGAATTTTGCTGCTAAATGACGGCTGTACAAAAGACAAGCTCATCACTAGTTCCAGCAGATTGGCTTCACCGGGCAGCAGCCTCATCCAGGAACACCTTCAACCCATGAGAAGCTGAATTTACACAGAAGCTCAGCTTGCAGAAGACCAACCAGCTCAAGTTATTGTTCAATGCTTTGGTTCGGCAAAGCCGGAGCTTTTATAATAGAGAGGATCTCTCTGCACAGCTGCACTTTATCAGGGCAGCATTATCATAGACTGATTCATCACACAGACAGATCATGCTGGGGAGTTTGGTCGCTCAGCAGTGAAAGTTTATTTACTGCTGTTTCATTATATACTCATATAAATTCCATGTCGCCGTGACTGCTAACACATCTCGTTATTTTCCAAATATTACATTTTTTTTCCATTTTGTTGTTCCCTTCTGTTACAACACAGTATTACAAATTAAAATATCTGAAAGTTCATCAATTTAAAGGGTATGTCTGGACTGGATGAAAATATAAGATGATTGATGGGAAAAGCACAGAACGGCTATTAGTTTAATAGATCAGTGTAGCAACCCAGTTTTAGCTCACCCAGGTGGAATAGAAAGAACAGTAGGGAGAGACTTCACCCACGCAAGGTCAATTCTAGCAAAACAGGTGCTTTCGGACGCTCAGCGTTGGTTGCGTAGTGCCTGAGTTGGACACCACTATAGCACTAGTGTACATGGGTAAGGCCTCATTCACATTGGGTGTGTTCAGAAACTTATTTAAGCGCAAGATAAAAAATGCATGCGTTGATGCGCGTTTCAGTGCTATGCAGTGTACCTTTAAGCGGACCCATGTGTTTTACATGCACTTAAACACACTTGAACATGTTCTTCTTCAGCATGTTTTGCTTATTTGATGTAGCAGCTGTCAATAAAGATTTGTTTTTGTTTGAATTTTTTTTAAATTAGTGGTAAAAAAACCCCACATCTCCAAAGCATTGACATGTGCTTCTATGCGCAAAAAAAAGCACACCCATTTGTCGCACGCCCCCTAGGTGCACAGAAACCACTGGAATTTTGGCAGCAGAGGGGCTAGAAAGGAGCTTGTAAGTTACAGTAAGACAAATTACACACTATTTCAGGGTATAGAACTGCCACCACTCCTGCAGAAGGGCAGGAGACCTAACCTCACTGATACTAATACCTGCAAATTAAAACAGTTAAAACACACTCTATTTTATCTAGCTATCAACTGTAGTAGCAACTCTTCGGAAGGCTAGGATTCATTTTGTGTTTCTGAATAGTAGGCGTAGCCAAAAAATAAATGACTTATAGAAGTATTTTATTATAAATGCAATATAAATAATGAATATATACAGAAAATCATTAACCACTTCAGCCCCAAGGATTGAGAATTGTTTACATCCGAGCAATTTTCACCTCCCATTCATTTGCAAATAACTTTATCACTACTCATCACAATGAATTGATCTATATCTTGTTTTTTCCGCCACCAATTAGGCTTTCTGTGGGGGGTACATTTTGCTAAGAGCCACTTTACTGTAAATGCATTTTAACAGGAAGAATAAGAAAAAAACTGAAAAAATTCATTATTTCTCAGTTTTCAGCCATTATAGTTTTAAAATAATACATGCCTCCATAATTAAAACTCACGTATTGTATTTGCCCATATGTCCCGGGTATTACACAGTTAAAATTATGTCCCTATCACAATGTATGGCGACAATATTTTATTTGGAAATAAAGGTGCATTTTTTCAATTTGCGTCCATCACTATTTAGAAGCCCATAATTAAATAAATCATATTGATATCATATTGATATACTCCTTTGACATGAATATTTAAAAAGTTTAGACCCTTAGGTAACTATTTATGGTTTTTTTATTTTTTTATTATTTAAATTTTTATTTTATTTTTTATTAAAACTTGTATGTGGGTATTTTTTGGTGTGGGAGGTAAACAGGGGATTTTACATGTATAAAAATGTATTTTATTTAATGTAAGGTGATTTTGGTGTAGTTTGCTATTTGGCCACAAGATGGCCACAGTCAAAAAGAAGTGGACCACAGGGGAACTTTTTGATCTCAGAAAAGCCGCAGCGTCTGAAGAGACGCTGTCGGCTTTTCTCCGGGGGGGTCCGATCAGTGAAAGGGATTTATAATCCCTTTCATTGATCGCTGGGATAACGGCCCCCAGCGGGAGCGCGCACGGGGGGGCCCGTGGTTAAGTGGTTAAAATCAACAATTATGGAGAAAATAGTAACACAGTATAAAAATAAAAAGGGAAGAAAATATGAATACTTAGGTTCAGGTGAAAATATGTCCTTTCTGGGAAAACACATGAAGTTCTTTTGTTTTCAGAGCAACGTTCAGACAAAAATGGCCGCTGCTCAGTCCTCAGAGCAACAGCATGTTTTTGTGACGATGGAATGTGGAGGACTCAAGGGTGGAGTCCTCATCAAGTTCTTTTGAATGACCCACATTTCTGGATGGGGTCTCAGGTTCAGCCCAGGGGCTGGACAGGGTGCGGTTAACCTTCTGGGTGGGTTTCTTGTGCCCACCAAATATGACATTTTCCATATCTCAGCTTACGCTTCCCGCGCACACATAACAGTCACAGATTCAGAATCCTCAGAATATGACAGTACATATGACATCATACATGGTTGGTGCTGCATGTTCTATCACAAAATAGTGGAATACCTCAGGTTCTGGGTATGTCAGTGGCATCAATTTAATATTAAAATGTTTACCAGATCCGGGCCAGCAGAATGATCTAACTTTCATACCTCTCCTGTAAATGATATTCCTTAAACAAGCTAAAATCCAATACTACATTTAGATGGGAAGGCTCCGCCGTGTCTGGAGCCCTGCTGTGTGGAAAGCTCGCTTTTTCTAGAATCACCAAATGGTATCCTTTCAAAGGGTATGTTCACTCTTGGGTGTCACTGGCCCATGAAGGAACTTCTTTTGATCACGTTAATTACACAAACAGGTCTTATCAGAGAGCATACTTGGCTCTCATGAAAAGAAACAGAGACCCCCAGGCTTGACTGCAAGGACCTAAACATATAATCTGGGTTGTCGACGACAATCGGTGCAGGAAAACCGATTGCGTTTTCTCACGGCTCTTTCGTGACACCATTCACTTGCATTGCTTTGCGCTTCACAGAGCAACGCAAAGAAATGCTTGCCACTGCACCACACCATGTTTCTTGAATGGACAGTAACAAAGCGCATAGATGTGAGGGTGGTACATTAGAACCATTGGAAAAAGCTGTACCTAGAAAAGAACACAGCACAATGTGGTGTGAAAAGCGTACAGCAATGTCTAGTGTGAATGAGGCCTAATTCGGGGTTTCAGCAATCGTTGAACCCTGAGTTACTTCTCCCTCCGTGTTGCTACAACTTGGAGTGGGAATATTATTTATGCTGCCGGGAATTTCCGCGTCAGCAAGGTGAGGCATCATTCAGACAACGGACTGGTGGCATATACATACTTACGCCAGTTCTAGATGCACAATGATGTTGGGGCAGGCAGTGCTATAGCAGGGTCGTTGACAATCCAATAAGTATAATTTAAAATGTAACATCATTGAGACGGAAAAAGCTCTGGTTTAGTACCATTATAAAAATAATTTATTATTATAAGAATTAAAGAGACAACTGGAAATTCACAGAGTTTCAAATATTTCCACCGACACATTTTCACATTTATATTATTTCAAAATGTTTTCACAGGTGTAATAATGAAAGTATTGTTAGTTTTTATTTAAAATTGTGGGTCAATAAGATGAATGAAGAACCTTGGCTTTGTGTGCTGTGTGTATGAATTTGTGAAAGAAGCATGCGTGTGTTCATGTTGAAGAATTTTTTATTTCTGGTTGATTTGTTATTATCATGTATGTCTACACTGCTGACACCTTTAGTACTTTACTTTACATAATTCTTGTCACTAGCTATGCATAAAATCGAATATCCCTATCACAGACAGTCTAGGGCCAGTTAGGGGATGAAGCCAATAAACTTACTAATGTTTCTTTGGGGGTAAAAGGGAGGGCGGAGGCAAAAAAATGTTATTTTTTTTTTTACAAAGTTTCTTGGATGGATCTTCCTAAAGTATAGACAAGCGTCTTCTCAAAAGATAAATCTATTTTCACCTCAGGGTAAAGGCTGAAAGTTTCCTAAGACATTGTTCATATTATGAATTGCCCAGCGCTATCGCAAGCGCTGATCGCTTTTTTTCTCAATTTTTTTTAGTGATTCCCAGCGGTTTCTGAGCGTTGGGTGATTTTGTGTAAGCACTTTTCTAAGCGCTTTTGATGAGTGATTGAGATTTTCACTTCCTGATGTCAGTCAGGAAGTGAACTCTTTGACCCAGAAAAGAATAAATACAATGGCCTCAATTTACTAAGATCATGCTGGAGATAATAAGGCAAGAGAAAACTTACCTCCTCACAGTGAGAGAGTTATCTTATCTGTCCATTCCTTAAGTTACCTCCTCTGTAGTTAAGTTACCCCCTCTGTAGTTATTTTCAGAATTCTGGAGTTATTTTAAGAATTGAAGAGTTAACTTTAGAGAGCTCACCTTAACTTAAAGACAGAAGAGTTAACTTTAGGTTTGCCTGAGGTAAAATGTTTCCTGAATACTACATGCCTTATCACCATGGTGATAACTCTAGAAACGTTATTAAAGACAAGAGATAACCTTAGTGAATTGAGGCCAATGTATTCATTCTTAAAAGCTCACAGGAAATCGCTATACAAAGCACTTTTTCAAGTGCTTAGCGATTTTCCTTTACCTTCCATTATAGCCAAAATGCTCAGAAAATGATACAGGCAGCGCTTTGGTCAGCGGAAAGCAATTGAAACGTGCAGATGTGAACACTCTCATAGGGAATCATAGCACAAGTGCTTTTAGGGCGATTTTCAAAATCAGCGGCGCTTAAAAAAAAAACCCCAAAACGCTCTAGGTGGGAACAAGCCCTTACAGAGCCTGTCCTCAGAGCAGAGGCATAAAGCTTTTGAAGTGAACTACCTATATATAATTAAGCAGGGCAGAAAATAGAGGCAGAGTAAGTGAGAGGGATATGGTGGCTGCCATATTAATTTCCTTTTAAACAACACCAGTTGTCTGGCTTCCTGCTTAGTTTCTATATATGTAGTGTCTAAATCACCAACCTGAAACAAGTACGCAGCATCGCAAACAATTCACAAAAAAATCACAAACTTATTGGCAAAATTATTTTCAATGGAATTTTCGCTCGAAAGTCAAATTTAACAAATATATTCATGAAAATTAATACAAAAAGAATATCAGCATTTTTTTCTCATCACGGCCGATTGACCTCGAAACAATCATCGGTGAACGATCAGATGTCTGTACATGTGCTGCATAATATGTTGGCGCTTTATAAATACAATAAATAAATCATAAATAAATAAATAAATGTGTATGTGATGGAACAATAAAATTGTGCTATTCCTGCAATCTGCCTGTGTGCAGACCCTTCCCTGGATTTGTTGTACATTTGCTTAAAGGATACATCCGAGCTATAAAAAAAAAAAAAAAAAAAAAAAAAGATCTACTTACCTGGGGCTTCCTTTAGCCCCTGGCAGCCCATCTGTCGGGAGCATTCTGCGCAGGTGCAGTAGTTCTGCTCCTGTGCAGAATGCTCCAGGCCATATGAGCATGATTGCACTCATGCAGGCACAGAAGATGCCAACCAGACAAGGACCCTGGAGCTGCAGCGAGGGACAGATAGACTGCCAGGGGCTGGAGGAAGTCCCAGGTAAGTAGATCTTGTTTTTTTTTTCTAGCTCGGACGTATCCTTTAGGGATCCAGCACCAGCGTTTGGCCACTCCAGAACAGGTGTGTGATTCTTACTTACTTACTCTTTCTCCACATCACTATCACCACCGCTCAGTCCCTCCTACATAGCCCGGTTACCGGGATTAGCATGGGGATCTCAATCGGGCTGCAAAAGGCCAATGGGAATCCTCAACAACAGGGAGAATTCTCATTGGTTCATGTTGGTCCAATGAAAATTTTCCCTGTTGCTAGGAAGAATTGACCTGATGCAGTCTATGGGGAGCATAGTCCCTTGGTCCTGACATCACACTGTGGGAGGGGTTTTACCACAATATCAGCCATACAGACCTCCGTGAGGATCTATTCGAGAAAAGGTAAAGATTTCTTATAGGAAAAGGGCTATCGTCTACTGATTGGGATTAACCACTTCCCGACCGCCGTATATACAATTGGCGGCCGGGAAGTGGACGCCGCAAGGACCGCCGTATTGACAATTGGCGGCGGTCCTTGCATGGGCGGAGCGATCACGTCATCCGTGACGCGATCCTCCGCCTCCGCCTGGCGCCGCTCACCCGCCGCAACATCCCGCCGGCCATACGGAAGCGCCGGTGGGATGTTAACCCGACGATCGCCGCATACAAAGTGTATAATACACTTTGTAATGTTTACAAAGTGTATTATACAGGCTGCCTCCTGCCCTGGTGGTCCCAATGTCCGAGGGACCACCAGGGCAGGCTGCAGCCACCCTAGTCTGCACCAAGCACACTGATTTCCCCCCCCCCCCCGCCCCAGATCGCCCACAGCACCCATCAGACCCCCCCCTGCCCACCCCCCAGAACCCTGTTTGCACCCAATCACCCCCTAATCACCCATCAATCACTCCCTGTCACTATCTGTCAACGCTATTTTTTTTTTATCCCCCCCCCTGCCCCCAGCTCCTTCCTGATCACCCCCCCACCCCTCAGATTCTCCCCAGACCCCCCCCATGTACTGTATGCATCTATCCCCCCTGATCACCTGTCAATCACCTGTCCATCACCTGTCAATCACCCGTCAATCACCCGTCAATCACCCCCTGTCACTGCCACCCATCAATCAGCCCCTAACCTGCCCCTTGCGGGCAATCTGATCACCCCCCCACACCAATAGATCGCCTGCAGATCCGACATCAGATCACCTCCAAAATCCATTGTTTACATCTTTTCTCTCCTCTAAACACCCACTAATTACCCATCAATCACCCATTAATCACCCCCTATCACCACCTGTCACTTTTACCTATCAGATCAGACCCTAATCTGCCCCTTGCGGGCACCCAATCACCCGCCCACACGCTCAGATTGCCCTCTGACCTCCCCTTATCAATTCACCAGTGCATTAATTACATCTGTTCTTCCCTGTAATAACCCACTGATCACCTGTCAATCACCTGCCAATCACCTATCACCCATCAATCACCCCCTGTCACCCCCTGTCACTGCCACCCATCAATCAGCCCCTAACCTGCCCCTTGCGGGCAATCTGATCACCCACCCACACCATTAGATCGCCCGCAAACCCGCCGTCAGATTACCTCCCAAATGTATTGTTTACATCTGTTATCTTCTCTAAACACCCACTAATTACCCATCAATCACCCCCTATCACCAACCGTCACTGTTACCTATCAGATCAGACCCTAATCTGCCCCTTGCGGGCACCCAATCACCCGCCCACACGCTCAGATTTCCCTCAGACCCCCCCCCCCCCTTATAAATTCGCCAGTGCATTAATTACATCTGGCCTTCCCTGTAATAACCCACTGATCACCTGTCAATCACCTGCCAATCACCTATCACCCATCAATCACCCCCTGTCACTGCCACCCAACAATCAGCCCCTAACCTGCCCCTTGCGGGCAAACTGATCACCCACCCACACCAATAGATCGCCCGCAGATCCGACATCAGATCACCACCCAAGCGCAGTGTTTCCATCTATTCTCTCCTCTAAACACCCACTAATTACCCATCAATCACCCATCAATCACCCCCTATCACCACCTGTCACTGTTACCCATCAGATCAGACCCTAATCTGCCCCTTGCGGGCACCCAATCGCCCGCCTACACGCTCAGATTGCCCTCAGACCCCCCCTTATCAATTCGCCAGTGCAATATTTACATCTGTTCTCCCCTGTAATAACCCACTGATTACCTGTCAATCACCTATCAATCACCCATCAATCACCCCCTGTCACTGCCGCCCATCAATCACCCGCTGTCACTGCCACCCATCAATAAGCCCCTAACCTGCCCCTTGCGGGCAATCTGATCACCCACCCACACCAATAGATCGCCCGCAGATCCGACGTCCGATCACCTCCCAAGTGCAGTGTTTACATCTGTTCTCTACCCTAAACACCCACTAATTACCCATCAATCACCCCCTGTCACTGCTACCTATCAGATTAGACCCCTATCTGCCCCTAGGGCACTCAATCACCCGCCCACACCCTCAGAATGCCCTCAGACCCCAGCCCTGATCACCTCGCCAGTGCATTGCTTGCATCTATTCCCCCCTCTAATCACACCTTGAGACACCCATCAATCACCTCCTGTCACCCCCTAGCACACCTACCCATCAGATCAGGCCCCAATTTGCCCCGTGTGGGCTCCTGATCACTCGGCCAAACCCTCAGATCCCCCTCAGACCCCCTTCCGATCACCTCCCCAGTGCATTGATTGCATCTATTTTCCCCTCTAACCACCCCCTGAGACACCCATCAATCACCTCCTGTCACCCCCCTAGCACTCCTATCCATCAGATCAGGCCCAATACAACCTGTCATCTAAAAGGCCACCCTGCTTATGACCGGTTCCACAAAATTCGCCCCCTCATAGACCACCTGTCATCAAAATTTGCAGATGCTTATACCCCTGAACAGTCCTTTTGAGACATTTGGTTTCCAGACTACTCACGGTTTTGGGCCTGTAAAATGCCAGGGCGGTATAGGAACCCCACAAGTGACCCCATTTTAGAAAAAAAGACACCCCAAGGTATTCTGTTAGGTGTATGACGAGTTCATAGAAGATTTTATTTTTTGTCAAAAGTTAGCGGAAATTGATTTTTATTGGTTTTTTTTCACAGTGTCATTTTTCACTAACTTGTGACAAAAAATAAAATCTTCTATGAACTCGCCATACACCTAACGGAATACCTTGGGGTGTCTTCTTTCTAAAATGGGGTCACTTGTGGGGTTCCTATACTGCCCTTGCCTTTTAGGGGCCCTAAACCGCGAGGAGTAGTCTAGAAAACAAATGCCTCAAAATGACCTGTGAATAGGACGTTGGGCCCCTTAGCGCACCTAGGCTGCAAAAAAGTGTCACACATGTGGTACCGCCGTACTCAGGAAAAGTAGTATAATGTGTTTTGGGGTGTATTTTTACACATACCCATGCTGGGTGGGAGAAATTTCTATGTAAATGGACAATTGTGTGTAAAAAAATCAAACAATTGTCATTTACAGAGATATTTCTCCCACTTAGCATGGGTATGTGTAAAAATACACCCCAAAACGCATTATACTACTTCTCCTGAGTACGGCGGTACCACATGTGTGGCACTTTTTTGTACACCCTAAGTACGCTAAGGGGCCCAAAGTCCAATGAGTACCTTTAGGATTTCGCAGGTCATTTTGCGACATTTGGTTTCAAGACTACTCCTCACGGTTTAGGGCCCCTAAAATGCCAGGGCAGTATAGGAACCCCACAAATGACCCCATTCTAGAAAGAAGACACCCAAAGGTATTCTGTACGGAGTATGGTGAGTTCATAGAAGATTTTATTTTTTGTCACAAGTTAGCGGAAAATGACACTTTGTGAAAAAAAACAATTAAAATCAATTTCCGCTAACTTGTGACAAAAAAATAAAAACTTCTATGAACTCACCATACTCCTAACGGAATACCTTGGGGTGTCTTCTTTCTAAAATGGGGTCATTAGTGGGGTTCCTATACTGCCCTGGCATTTTAGGGGCCCTAAACCGTGAGGAGTAGTCTTGAAACAAAAATGACCTGTAAAATCCTAAAGGTACTCATTGGACTTTGGGCCCCTTAGTGCAGTTAGGGTTCAAAAAAGTGCCACACATGTGGTATCACCGTACTCGGAAAAAGTAGTATAATGTGTTTTGGGGTGTATTTTTACACATACCCATGCTGGGTGGGAGAAATACTTCTGTAAATGACAATCTTTTGATTTTTTTACACACAATTGTCCATTTACAGAGGTATTTCTCCCCCCCAGCATGGGTATGTGTAAAAATACACCCCAAAACACATTGTACTACTTCTCCCGAGTATGGCGATACCACATGTGTGGCACTTTTTTGCACCCTAACTGCGCTAAAGGGCCCAAAGTCCAATGAGTACCTTTAGGATTTCACAGGTCATTTTGAGAAATTTCGTTTCAAGACTACTCCTCACGGTTTAGGGCCCCTAAAATGCCAGGGCAGTATAGGAACCCCACAAATGACCCCATTTTAGAAAGAAGACACCCCAAGGTATTCCGTTAGTAGTATGGCGAGTTCATAGAAGATTTTATTTTTTGTCACAAGTTAGCGGAAATTGATTTTAATTGTGTTTTTTCACAAAGTGTCATTTTCCGCTAACTTTTGACAAAAAATAAAATCTTCTTTGAACTCACCATACTCCTAACGGAATACCTTGGGGTGTCTTCTTTCTAAAATGGGGTCATTTGTGGGGTTCCTATACTGCCCTGGCATTTTAGGGGCCCTAAACCGTGAGGAGTAGTCTTGAAACGAAATATCTCAAAATGACCTGTGAAATCCTAAAGGTACTCATTGGACTTTGGGCCCTTTAGCGCAGTTAGGGTGCAAAAAAGTGCCACACATGTGGTATTGCCGTACTCAGGAGAAGTAGTATAATGTGTTTTGTGGTGTATTTTTACACATACCCATGCTGAGTGGGAGAAATATCTCTGTAAATGGACAATTGTGTGTAAAAAAAATTAACAAATTGTCATTTACAGAGATATTTCTCCCACCCAGCATGGGTATGTGTAAAAATACACCCCAAAACACATTATACTACTTCTCCTGAGTACGGCAATACCACATGTGTGGCACTTTTTTGCAGCCTAACTGCGCTAAGGGGTCCAAAGTCCAATGAGCACCTTTAGGCTTTACAGGGGTGCTTACAATTTAGCACCCCCCAAAATGTCAGGACAGTAAACACACCCCACAAATGACCCCATTTTGGAAAGTAGACCCTTCAAGGTATTCAGAGAGGGGCATGGTGAGTCCGTGGCAGATTTCATTTTTTTTTTGTCGCAAGTTAGAAGAAATGGAAACTTTTTTTTTTTTTTTTTTTCTCACAAAGTGTCATTTTCCGCTTACTTGTGACAAAAAATAATATCTTCTATGAACTCACTATGCCTCTCAGTGAATACTTTGGGATGTCTTCTTTCCAAAATGGGGTAATTTGGGGGGTATTTATACTATCCTGGAATTCTAGCCCCTCATGAAACATGACAGGGGGTCAGAAAAGTCATAGATGCTTGAAAATGAGAAAATTCACTTTTTGCACCATAGTTTGTAAACGCTATAACTTTTACCCAAACCAATAAATATACACTGAGGCCTGGTGCACACCAAAAAACGCTAGCAGATCCGCAAAATGCTAGCAGATTTTGAAACGCTTTTTCTTATTTTTCTGCAGCGTTTCAGCTAGCGTTTTGCGGTTTTGTGTAGCGGTTTTGGTGTAGTAGATTTCATGTATTGTTACAGTAAAGCTGTTACTGAACAGCTACTGTAACAAAAAACGCCTGGCAAACCGCTCTGAAGTGCCGTTTTTCAGAGCGGTTTGCGTTTTTCCTATACTTAACATTGAGGCAGAAACGCATCCGCAATCCAAAATCTGCAGCAGCCCGGGAGTATGCGTTTCTGCAAAACGCCTCCCGCTCTGGTGTGCACCAGCCCATTGAAATACATTACCCTAGCAGATCTGCACCCGCAAGCGGATCGCAAACTGCAGCCGAACCGCTCTGGTGTGCACTAGGCCTTAATGGGGTTTTTTTTTTATCAAAAACATGTTTGTCCACATTTTTTGCGCTGCATGTATACAGAAATTTTACTTTATTTGAAAAATGTCAGCACAGAAAGTTAAAAAAATCATTTTTTTGCCAAAATTCATGTCTTTTTTGATGAATATAATAAAAAGTAAAAATCGCAGGAGCAATCAAATAGCACCAAAAGAAAGCTTTATTAGTGACAAGAAAAGGAGCCAAAATTCATTTAGGTGGTAGGTTGTATGAGCGAGCAATAAACCGTGAAAGCTGCAGTGGTCTGAATGGAAAAAAAGTGGCCGGTCCTTAAGGGGTAGAAAGCCCTAGGTCCTCAAGTGGTTAAAGAGGAACTCCAGTGAAAATGTAATAAAAAAGTGCTTCATTTTTACAATAATTATGTATTTTGCCCATTGTAAAATCTTTTAAACCCCTGATTTATATTCTGACATTTATTACATGGTGACATTTTTACTGTTGGCAATGGCAAGTGATGTAGCTGCTGTATGCTGTTTTGGCAGTTGGAAACAGCTGTAAACAGCTATTTCCCACAAGGCAACAAGGTTCACAGACAGGAAACTGCCAGAAGTACCTCGGTACTCAGAGCTTCTTGTGGGAGGGGTTTCACCACAATATCAGTCATACAGCGCCCCCTGATGGTCTGTTTGTGAAAATGAATAGATTTCTCATGTAAAAGGGGGTATCAGCTACTGATTGGGATTAAGTTCAATTCTTGGTCGGAGTTTCTCTTTAAGTTCAGTCCTTGGTTACAATTCCTCTTTAATAACATTTAAAAAAAAAAAAATACCTCTACAGACAGTCTGTTCCCATTCTTTATGAGTAGGCCTCTTTGTATCTTTTTATGTATGATTACATTGATCCTGATCTACTTGCCCTATAGTGGTGGCAAAGATGTGTGTAGACAGAGAGTAGCTGTGCATTGTGAAGATCCTTAGGATCCATTACTTATTTCCTATCATGACATTGGACAGGTGATGTATCTTCCAGCACTAATTCACATCTCGTCTAAAGCTGAAAAAAAGGATGGTAAAGGCTCTGGTGAGTCTATGCTGGAGGGAAAAAATATATATTTTTAAACATATTGATAAATCTCGCTTTAAATGGTATTAGCAGAAAACAATGTTTGTGAAATGAGCCTGCAGTAATATTCCCTGGTCAATACAGAACAAGCAGTGCAATGTCTCCGGGGAGAGACAGCAGTAATCCAGTTACAAAAAAATGCTGATCTCAGCAGCTCCCTTACCCTAGAAATGAAAAATAACTTGATGAAAATATAACGTTGTGGCAAAAAGATGTGACTGAAAATAATGTACTGCTTCAGGTTAACCCTTCCTTCACCTCCTCAGGGGCCGGTGTGCAGGGATAAATACCCATCACTGAATCATATCACGGGATGGCGAGAGTCACACCAGCCAGCAGTTTGTCATGTTGAACCGCACAGTACAGGGGCCAAGCTGTCTGCTTAATGAACAAATACTAACCAACACACACCGCAAGCAAAGGTCAATGGGATGTGATAATTAGATATTGCTAGGGAATGATACAATCTGACTAATTCAGCTGTCTTCTAGACTGGTTACTATAGAGATAATCTGCAATTTATGGCCGAGGTCAAGATCTTAATTGCTGCAATACATAAATAGTTGTATAATGTGAGCACAGTGTGTCATGTAAAGGAAAACTAGTCATTATAATGTACATAAAGATATATGTGAAAGTGATTAGTGTAATGTACATCAGTTTATAAGGATTGAGGGTTTTTTTTGGCTTCATAATCTTTGGTTTTATATATATGTTACGGCCAGAACCCGAAGTGTGGCCACTTCTAGTTCTGGCCGGCCACTTCGGGTTCTGGCCGGCCAATGTGCGAAGTGGCCGCAGCGCAGCGGCCAATGTTAGAAATGGAATGTTATGCCGACTCGCTGCGGCCAAATTGATGACAAGTTGCTTAATTTAATGAAATATAGCTGGCGGCAATGTAATAGATGAAGCCGCCGGCTTTCGCACTGCCTCTCTCTCTCCTCTCCCCGCCTCTCTCCTCTCCCCGCCTCCCATACAATATACGTAGCAGCCGGGGACACGCGTGTCCCCGAGAGTCGTTCGTCGCAGCAGGGAATCCTGCCGTTCCTGCAGAGCGGGTGCTGGCAGAAGCAATGTCTGCAGCCTCCCCGCTCTGCTGCCCCTGCTGCGTCGAACGACTCTCCGACTGCATGTCCCCGGCTGCTACGTATATTGTATGGGAGGCGGGAAGAGGAGAGAGGGGGGGGGGGGAGGAGAGAGGCAGTGCGAAAGCCGACGGCTTCATCTATTACATTGCCGC
Organism: Hyperolius riggenbachi; assembly: GCF_040937935.1. Classification (NCBI taxonomy): domain Eukaryota; kingdom Metazoa; phylum Chordata; class Amphibia; order Anura; family Hyperoliidae; genus Hyperolius; species Hyperolius riggenbachi. The sequence continues at coordinate 135,947,397 of NC_090647.1, read as the reverse complement.
CAGCTATATTTCATTAAATTAAGCAACTTGTCATCAATTTGGCCGCAGCGAGACGGCGTAACATTCCAATTCTAACATTGGCCGCTGCACTGCGGCCACTTCGCACGGGTTGGTGCCACACTACAGGTTCTGGCCGTAACATATATATCGTATGTATACCAGTCAGCCCAGTTGCTCTGTCCCCCCAGTTTATGTACAGTATAGCCCAGCTAAATCCAGGATTGAACAAGGGTAATTCTGAAAACAACCATGTTGATTAGATAAATTATAAGTATTCACTTTTCTAACTGCATTTTTCAATTTAAAAAAAACCTACAGCTGTAGCCATAGACCTGATGATTATGGACAGATTCAATAAGTAGACAAATGTATCTCTAATCGAATCTGATTAGAGATAAATTTGTCTCTTGTCAAAGCTGCCCATATACTACAGGCCGATTCCTGTCCGATTTCAGCATGAAATCTTCAGGGAATCGGCTGAGCCCGCCGTGTCTGCACCGCCGCTGCCCCCCAATGTATTAATGTGCCCCCCAGTGTGTGCATTTATACATGACCTGTCCTGTAGCAGCATCGATGTGGTCACAGTCCCTCTTACCTGGTTCTAACAACTGCAGACACGCTAGCGGCGCATAGCATCTGACATCAGACACTATGCGCCGCTAGTGTATGCAGAACCTGGCGAGATGGAGGGACACCGCGCAGAGGCTGACACCAGACAGGTAATGTATAAATGCACACATGGGGGGGCGGGCATTTACACATTACGGCGGCAGCAGCGGGGGTTTTGTTGCTTGCTCCAAAATCGGCAGCAGTACCGCCGCACACCTGACCAACCAACTTCGGCCTGACATCTTGCAGTATGCGTGATCGACAATGCGACCAATTTCCGTCCCAAAATTGGTCACTTTGTTGTTTGGGCATGCACTTGGCTGCACTGCTTTTCATCCAATTGAATTATTATAATCGAATTGGATGGTCAATCGTCCGGCTAGTCGCCTGATGTATGGCCACCTTTAAAGGGAACCCGAGGTAAGAGTGATATGGAGTTTGACATGTTTATTTCCTTTTAAATAATGTGAATTGCCTGGCTGTCCTGCTGAACCTCTGCCTCTAATACTTTAAGCCATAGACTCTGAACAAGCATGTCTATGACAAAATAGCTGCATGCTTGTTTCAGGTGTGTGATTTAGACCCTATTGACCAGAAAGATCAGCAGGATTCAAGCAAATAAATATGGCAGCTTCCGTAGGTCTCACAACGCGGGTTCCTTTTAACACTTCTCCTGTTTTCATTTCCTGTTTGAAAACTTGCCTTGAAGTTATTCACTCTTTCATCCTCTCAACTTAAGGCCCTCCCTCCTTATGTAGTTACGTGGTTCCTAGTTCCTACCATAAATCTAGGATTCTGGGAAATGTAGTTTGGCATTTTGCATGGTCACATATGAGTGAATGACCACAAACCAGCTGAATCCAAAGAGAAAAGCAAGCCATGCTGCAGTGGCAAACACATCTAAGCTCATAAAGGGGGTATTGTTTTTCTCACACTTTACCACTGGACGCTGTTTATATTCACTTACCATCTTAATTGCTGTTAAAATTTGCCAATTTTTTGGTTATTTTTCAATGTGCTTTAACCACTTGAGGACCTAGGGCTTTCTACCCCTTAAGGACCGGCCACTTTTTTTCCATTCAGACCACTGCAGCTTTCACGGTTTATTGCTCGCTCATACAACCTACCACCTAAATGAATTTTGGCTCCTTTTCTTGTCACTAATAAAGCTTTCTTTTGGTGCTATTTGATTGCTCCTGCGATTTTTACTTTTTATTATATTCAGCAAAAAAGACATGAATTTTGGCAAAAAAATGATTTTTTTAACTTTCTGTGCTGACAGTTTTCAAATAAAGTAAAATTTCTGTATACATGCAGCGCGAAAAATGTGGACAAACATGTTTTTGATTAAAAAAAAACCATTCAGTGTATATTTATTGGTTTGGGTAAAAGTTATAGCGTTTACAAACTATGGTGCAAAAAGTGAATTTTCCCATTTTCAAGCATCTCTGACTTTTCTGACCCCCTGTCATGTTTCATGAGGGGCTAGAATTCCAGGATAGTATAAATACCCCCCAAATGACCCCATTTTGGAAAGAAGACATCCCAAAGTATTCACTGAGAGGCATAGTGAGTTCATAGAAGATATTATTTTTTGTCACAAGTAAGCGGAAAATGACACTTTGTGAGAAAAAAAAAAAAAAAAAAAAGTTTCCATTTCTTCTAACTTGCGACAAAAAAAATGAAATCTGCCACGGACTCACCATGCCCCTCTCTGAATACCTTGAAGGGTCTACTTTCCAAAATGGGATCATTTGTGGGGTGTGTTTACTGTCCTGACATTTTGGGGGGTGCTAAATTGTAAGCACTCCTGTAAAGCCTAAAGGTGCTCATTGGACTTTGGACCCCTTAGCGCAGTTAGGCTGCAAAAAAGTGCCACACATGTGGTATTGCCGTGCTCAGGAGAAGTAGTATAATGTGTTTTGGGGTGTATTTTTACACATACCCATGCTGGGTGGGAGAAATATCTCTGTAAATGACAATTTGTTAATTTTTTTTACACACAATTGTCCATTTACAGAGATATTTCTCCCACTCAGCATGGGTATGTGTAAAAATACACCACAAAACACATTATACTACTTCTCCTGAGTACGGCGATACCACATGTGTGGCCCTTTTTTGCACCCTAACTGCGCTAAAGGGCCCAAAGTCCAATGAGTACCTTTAGGATTTCACAGGTCATTTTGAGAAATTTCGTTTCAAGACTACTCCTCACGGTTTAGGGCCCCTAAAATGCCAGGGCAGTATAGGAACCCCACAAATGACCCCATTTTAGAAAGAAGACACCCCAAGGTATTCCGTTAGGAGTATGGCGAGTTCATAGAAGATTTTATTTTTTGTCACAAGTTAGCGGAAAATGACACTTTGTGAAAAAACACAATTAAAATCAATTTCCGCTAACTTTTGACAAAAAATAAAATCTTCTATGAACTCACCATACTCCTAACGGAATACCTTGGGGTGTCTTCTTTCTAAAATGGGGTCATTTGTGGGGTTCCTATACTGCCCTGGCATTTTAGGGGCCCTAAACCGTGAGGAGTAGTCTTGAAACCAAATGTCGCAAAATGACCTGTGAAATCCTAAAGGTACTCATTGGACTTTGGGCCCTTTAGCGCAGTTAGGGTGCAAAAAAGTGCTACACATGTGGTATCGCCATACTCGGGAGAAGTAGTACAATGTGTTTTGGGGTGTATTTTTACACATACCCATGCTGGGTGGGAGAAATACCTCTGTAAATGGACAATTGTGTGTAAAAAAATCAACAGATTGTCATTTACAGAGGTATTTCTCCCACCCAGCATGGGTATGTGTAAAAATACACCCCAAAACACATTGTACTACTTCTCCCGAGTACGGCGATACCACATGTGTGGCACTTTTTTGCACCCTAACTGCACTAAGGGGCCCAAAGTCCAATGAGTACCTTTAGGTTTTTACAGGTCATTTTTATTTCAAGACTACTCCTCACGGTTTAGGGCCCCTAAAATGCCAGGACAGTATAGGAACCCCACTAATGACCCCATTTTAGAAAGAAGACACCCCAAGGTATTCCGTTAGGAGTATGGTGAGTTCATAGAAGTTTTTAATTTTTTGTCACAAGTTAGCGGAAATTGATTTTAATAGTTTTTTTTCACAAAGTGTCATTTTCCGCTAACTTGTGACAAAAAATAAAATCTTCTATGAACTCACCATACTCCGTACGGAATACCTTTGGGTGTCTTCTTTCTAGAATGGGGTCATTTGTGGGGTTCCTATACTGCCCTGGCATTTTAGGGGCCCTAAACCGTGAGGAGTAGTCTTGAAACCAAATGTCGCAAAATGACCTGTGAAATCCTAAAGGTACTCATTGGACTTTGGGCCCCTTAGCGTACTTAGGGTGTAAAAAAGTGCCACACATGTGGTACCGCTGTACTCAGGAGAAGTAGTATAATGCGTTTTGGGGTGTATTTTTACACATACCCATGCTAAGTGGGAGAAATATCTCTGTAAATGACAATTGTTTGATTTTTTTACACACAATTGTCCATTTACATAGAAATTTCTCCCACCCAGCATGGGTATGTGTAAAAATACACCCCAAAACACATTATACTACTTTTCCTGAGTACGGCGGTACCACATGTGTGACACTTTTTTGCAGCCTAGGTGCGCTAAGGGGCCCAACGTCCTATTCACAGGTCATTTTGAAGCATTTGTTTTCTAGACTACTCCTCGCGGTTTAGGGCCCCTAAAATGCCAGGGCAGTATAGGAACCCCACAAGTGACCCCATTTTAGAAAGAAGACACCCCAAGGTATTCCGTTAGGTGTATGGCGAGTTCATAGAAGATTTTATTTTTTGTCACAAGTTAGTGAAAAATGACACTTTGTGAAAAAAAACCAATAAAAATTAATTTCCGCTAACTTTTGACAAAAAATAAAATCTTCTATGAACTCGTCATACACCTAACATAATACCTTGGGGTGTCTTTTTTTTCTAAAATGGGGTCACTTGTGGGGTTCCTATACCGCTCTGGCATTTTACAGGCCCAAAACCGTGAGTAGTCTGGAAACCAAATGTCTCAAAATGACTGTTCAGGGGTATAAGCATCTGCAAATTTTGATGACAGGTGGTCTATGAGGGGGCGAATTTTGTGGAACCGGTCATAAGCAGGGTGGCCTTTTAGATGACAGGTTGTATTGGGCCTGATCTGATGGATAGGAGTGCTAGGGGGGTGACAGGAGGTGATTGATGGGTGTCTCAGGGGGTGGTTAGAGGGGAAAATAGATGCAATCCATGCACTGGGGAGGTGATCGGAAGGGGGTCTGAGGGTTTGGCCGAGTGATCAGGAGCCCACACGGGGCAAATTGGGGCCTGATCTGATGGGTAGGTGTGCTAGGGGGTGACAGGAGGTGATTGATGGGTGTCTCAAGGTGTGATTAGAGGGGGGAATAGATGCAAGCAATGCACTGGCGAGGTGATCAGGGCTGGGGTCTGAGGGCATTCTGAGGGTGTGGGCGGGTGATTGAGTGCCCTAGGGGCAGATAGGGGTCTAATCTGATAGGTAGCAGTGACAGGGGGTGATTGATGGGTAATTAGTGGGTGTTTAGGGTAGAGAATAGATGGAAACACTGCGCTTGGGTGGTGATCTGATGTCGGATCTGCGGGCGATCTATTGGTGTGGGTGGGTGATCAGTTTGCCCGCAAGGGGCAGGTTAGGGGCTGATTGATGGGTGGCAGTGACAGCGGGTGATTGATGGGTGGCAGTGACAGGGGGTGATTGATGGGTGGCAGTGACAGGGGGTGATTGATGGGTGATTGATAGGTGATTGACAGGTAATCAGTGGGTTATTACAGGGGAGAACAGATGTAAATATTGCACTGGCGAATTGATAAGGGGGGGTCTGAGGGCAATCTGAGCGTGTAGGCGGGCGATTGGGTGCCCGCAAGGGGCAGATTAGGGTCTGATCTGATAGGTAACAGTGACAGGTGGTGATAGGGAGTGATTGATGGGTGATTGATGGGTAATTAGTGGGTGTTTAGAGGAGAGAATAGATGGAAACACTGCGCTTGGGTGGTGATCTGATGTCGGATCTGCGGGCGATCTATTGGTGTGGGTGGGTGATCAGATTGCCCGCAAGGGGCAGGTTAGGGGCTGATTGATGGGTGGCAGTGACAGGGGGTGACAGGGGGTGATTGATGGGTGATAGGTGATTGGCAGGTGATTGACAGGTGATCAGTGGGTTATTACAGGGAAGGACAGATGTAATTAATGCACTGGCGAATTGATAAGGGGGGGGGGGGGGGTCTGAGGGCACTCTGAGCGTGTGGGCGGGTGATTGGGTGCCCGCAAGGGGCAGATTAGGGTCTGATCTGATAGGTAACAGTGACAGGTGGTGATAGGGGGTGATTGATGGGTGATTGATGGGTAATTAGTGGGTGTTTAGAGAAGATAACAGATGTAAACGATACATTTGGGAGGTAATCTGACGGCGGGTTTGCGGGCGATCTAATGGTGTGGGTGGGTGATCAGATTGCCCGCAAGGGGCAGGTTAGGGGCTGATTGATGGGTGGCAGTGACAGGGGGTGACAGGGGGTGATTGATGGGTGATAGGTGATTGGCAGGTGATTGACAGGTGATCAGTGGGTTATTACAGGGAAGAACAGATGTAATTAATGCACTGGTGAATTGATAAGGGGGGGGTCAGAGGGCAATCTGAGCGTGTGGGCGGGTGATTGGGTGCCCGCAAGGGGCAGATTAGGGTCTGATCTGATAGGTAAAAGTGACAGGTGGTGATAGGGGGTGATTGAAGGGTGATTGATGGGTAATTAGTGGGTGTTTAGAGGAGAGAATAGATGTAAACAATGGATTTGGGAGGTGATCTGATGTCGGATCTGTGGGCGATCTATTGGTGTGGGGGGGTGATCAGATTGCCCGCAAGGGGCAGGTTAGGGGCTGATTGATGGGTGGCAGTGACAGGGGGTGATTGACGGGTAAATGATGGGTGATTGACGGGTGATTGTCAGGTGATTGACAGGTGATTGACAGGTGATCAGGGGGATAGATGCATACAGTAAACAGGGTGGGGGGTGGTCTGGGGGGGGGGGGGTCTGGGGAGAATCTGAGGGGTGGGGGGTGATCAGGAGGGGGCAGGGAGCAGGGGGGGGGATAAAAAAAAAAATAGCGTTGACAGATAGTGACAGGGAGTGATTGATGGGTGATTAGGGGGGTGATTGGGTGCAAACAGGGGTCTGGGGGGTGGGCAGGGGGGGGTCTGATGGGTGCTGTGGGCGATCTGGGGCAGGGGGGGGAGAAATCAGTGTGCTTGGGTGCAGACTAGGGTGGCTGCAGCCTGCCCTGGTGGTCCCTCGGACACTGGGACCACCAGGGCAGGAGGCAGCCTGTATAATACACTTTGTAAACATTACAAAGTGTATTATACACTTTGTATGCGGCGATCGCGGGGTTAACATCCCGCCGGCGCTTCCGTATAGCCGGCGGGATGTTGCGGCGAGCGAGCGGTGACAGGCGCCGGCGGAGGATCGCGTCACGGATGACGCGATCGCTCCGCCCATGCCCTTAAATGGACCGCCGCCTCTGTGGGTGAGGCCGTCCTGAAGGGCTCCACTTCCCCGCCGCCCCTGTGTAGTGGGCGGTCGGGAAGTGGTTAAAAGAGACACTAAAGCAAAAAAAAAAATGTATGATATAATGAATTGGTGGTTGTGTAGTCCAGCTAAGAAATAAAGCATTAGGAGCAGAGACATAAGTCTAATATTTGTTTCCAGTACAGGAAGAGTTAAGAAACTCCAGTTGTTATCTATGCAAATAGCCATTGAGCTCTGTGACTTTGAAAGTCATGGAGAGCTCTGACTTCTGATTAGGTTATCTCCGCTGTATTGTGTTTTTCTTTTGCAGAGAACAGTTCAGGACAGGTCAAAAGTTCACTGCCTGTTCTGCAAAAAACTTTTAGAATGCTGAGTAGTGTGTAAACTACAAATGTTAGAAAAGGATGCAATGTTATAAAAAAAAGCTGTATGACTGGAAATAAAAATATGAGAATATTTTTTTTTTGCTACCGCTACCAATATTCTAGTAATTATCCCTACAACACAACCAATTCATTATATCATAATTTTTTATTTGCTTCAGTGTCTCTTTAAATTGTGTTTTAAATTGTGTTTAGCAGTTTATACAATGCTGTAACATGATACAATGCTGTAACATATAACAACAATAATATTTAATAAAAAACAGTAATGTATATTTTGCTCATGAAGACAACTTTGTTTGTACCTCTGAAATGTTGTAAAGTTGTTTGTAAGTAGCAGATTGCTTGTATTTAGATGTATTTACAGATGTACATCAGTTCCGAAAGAGGGACAGTTGAAGAAGAATAGGGACAGAAAGGTTTGGTTCCCGAAGAGGGACTGTCTCTCTGAAAAAGATGATTGGGAGCTATAAAAATCCAGAAGGGTAAAGCTGGCAATACACTTATAGATTTCCACGATATGTGCCGATGTGATCGATTCCTTTCCGAAAAAGTATTGATTCAAAAGGAATTGATTCCTACCATACACTGCACATCACTTTAACTGGATTTCAGCAGGGAATCAATTGAAAATCAAACTGCTGAGTTGCTCTAATCAATGCAGTGCAGAGCTATGGGCCATCAATCTGCCAATGCTCTTGCCTCGCCCTTGATTGTTTTAAATTTTCCCTTCTGTTCGATCGATTCTTTCAATTGTTTTTTGTTTAAAATGGATCAAAAATCGATCAATCTGACATTTTGGGAAATAGATTTCCAGCAGGTGAATAAAACCTGCAAGGAACTGAATAGGAAAATCGATGAGTGCATGGCCACCTTAAAGTAGGGCTTGAAATAGCAGATCAGCTGATTTCGGCGCGACTCTGAGAGCCGAGCGCCGAAACTGGACGCCCCATAGCAGCAATGCTATGCTGCACGGGGTGCGTAGCGGTAATTTGGGGCTCGGGCGGCTGCCAGATCCCAAATTACATATCCCTCCGAGTTGCGACAACTCGGAGGGGGAATAGTATTTAATGCTGCCTCTGAGTTTAGCGGCAGCGGTGAGAGCCGTCATTCAGCTCTCATCGCGCCAAACTGCGCGGCGCCAAAATAATATGCACCCTTGAAATACTGGGGGGTTTTAAAGAGAAAATCCTAGGTGATTGCAATCAAATGCAGTTTAAATTTAAAACAAAAGGATAGATATAAGTTTCAGATTACAGTGAACTGAAGGTGGCACATAGGACTGCAGGCAGACACCAGTTCTAGCTGGTCAAGCAGAGATGTACTGCTGACGTAAATGTATAATGCTAAACATTATTTCTGGCAGCAGAATATTGAGGTAGTGCAGAGGACAGAAGAATTACCATATCTCTGTGCAGTGTGCCCAGGGCTTGGGGACACTGACAAATACATGCATGGAAGTAGAGACATTTATTACTGGAAATCTATAAGCTGAGCCTTACGTGAAGCAATCACCCATATAAAGATTTTTTATGACACAGGGAAAATAATAATAGTTTTGGGCTAGGACTAGAGGAGTACAGTGAGTGGTAACATGATGTAGTTCTCAGGCAATGATGAGCGGAACTGTAGTGATACTGTTAAGTGTTGATAATGGGTCCATCAGAAATCAGCAGGGTGCATTGCACTAACTGGATAAGTGTAATGGAGATGGAAGTGTGGAGCCCCCGAGGCATGCTTGTCATAAAGGAATTGTAACGTATTAATTATAGAATGCGTGCAGCTGGATATCGCTGTTTCCTGTTTAAACAGCACTGTGGAGGGTTACTGGGAAACAGCCCAAATAGAGACACCGGGGACTTTCACTAGATCAGAATCAGAATCCTGGACTATCACATCCAGATCGTGTCAATGCAATCTAAAATAAACCTTCCATAAAGGTCACTATAAAGCAATCACAACTGCACAATGTAACCTGACCTGCTTATTGTTACTATTCGGGTATTGAAAAACTGAGCCCCCCCCCCCCCCCTTGCCGTTGTGAAGTTAATCAAGTGTGACTACTCCAAACTGTTGGAAGCACGGTGTCCTATCCCCCCTCCCTGTTAGTAAAAACTTTTGTTTGCTCATTGCTGGTGCTAATTACAGGAGTCCTTATCTGCCTGCTTTTTCTGGGGATGGCAGCTGTGGAAGTGGGTGGGCTCTAACAAACATTTAAATGTAAAATGAAGAGGTAGAATGATTTGTTTTAGTAATGAGCCACATTGTTAGCATGCATTTTATTGTGCTATACAGATGCCCTGGGGGCTGAAAATGCTGCTTGGTTCACTTTAACAAGCCATTCCTTTTCCTCTGCACTTTACATATCTCTCACACAGTGACTGTCCTTGGCAAGCCACTTTTGGTGTTCTGTATCATGTGATGGCTTTTGGGCTTGAAACCCAGTTCAGTTACAGTAGAATGTAAAAGTTTGGGCAACGTTGTTAATCGTCATGATTTTCTTGTATAAATCATTGATTGTTTTAGGATAAAAAATGTCAGTTAAATATATCATATAGGAAACACACACAGTGATATTTGAGAAGTGAAATTAAGTTTATTGCATTTACAGAAAGTGTGCAATAATTGTTTAAATAAAATTAGGCTGGTGCATAAATGTGGGCACTGTTGTCATTTTATTGATTCCAAAACCTTTAGAACTAATTATTGGAACTCAAATTGGCTTGGTAAGCTCAGTGACCCCTGACCTACATACACAGGTGAATCCAATTATAAGAAAGAGTATATAAGGGGGTCAATTGTAAGTTTCCCTAAAGCTTGAAGTGGCAGACCAAGAAAAATCGGATAAACAGAAGCGAAGAATGGTGAGAACAGTCAAGGTCAACCCACATACCAGCACCAAAGACCTACAACATCATCTGGCTGCAGATGGAGTCACTGTGCATCGTTCAACCATTCAGCGCACTTTACACAAGGAGATGCTATATGTGAGAGTGAGCCACTTGAGGTATGCTAAAGCACATTTGTACAAGCCAGCTTCACTTTGGAATAAGGTGCTGTTGACTGGCATGACTGCTGAAACTAAAATTGAGTTATTTGGGCATAACAAGGGGCATTATGCATGGAAGAAAAACAACACAGCATTCCAAGAAAAACACCTGCTACCTACAGTAAAATAAGGTGGTGGTTCCATCATGCTGTGGGGCTGTGTGGCAGGTGCAGGGACTGGGAATCTTGTCAAAGTTGAGGGACGCATGGATTGCACTCAGTATCAACAGATTCTGGAGACCAATGTCCAGGAATCGGTGGCAAAGCTGAAGCTGCGCTGGGGCTGGATCTTTCAACAAAACAACAACCCTAAACACTGCTTAAAATCCACTAAGGCATTCATGCAGAGGAACAAGTACAATGTTCTGGAATGGTCATCTCAGTCCCCAGACCTGAATATCATTGAAAATCTGTGGAGTGAGTTACAGAGAGCTGTCCATGCTCGAAAGCCATCAAACCTGAATGAACAAGAGATGTTTTGTAAAGAGGAATGGTCCAAAATACCTTCAACCAGAATCCAGACTCTCATTGGAACCTACAGGAAGCAATTAGAGGCTGTAATTTCTGCAAAAGGCTGATCTACTAAATATTGATTACATTTCTTTTTTGTGGTGCCCAAATTTATGCACCTGCCTAATTTTGTTTAAACAATGATTGCACACTTTCTGTAAATCCAATAAACATAATTTCACTTCTCAAATATCACTGTGTGTGTCTCCTAGATGATATATTTAACTGACATTTTTTATCATAACAACCAACGATTTATACAGGAAAATCATGACAATCAACAATGTTGCCCAAACTTTTGCATCCCACTGTATCTGTTTAAAGGACTTACGAGGCAAAAGAAAAAAAATTTCAGAACCTGCATCAAATTTGAATCCATGGAGGACGCCATCCACGCCCTCCATGTAGTCCCGCCGGGTCCCCACTATTTACTCACCCCCCGGGCCTGCTCCCAACCCAACAGCCCGGGTCGAGCTCTCATGCCTCATGTAAAATGGCCGCCGGAGCTTGCCGCGGCTGCGCAGTCCGCATAGACACAAGTGTGTGTGTGCGCAGCTCTAGGGCCTCCCCCTGGTCCACGCACTGGAGACAGCCTGTAGCGTGGATGAACCACTTTTGGAAGGTTCCAACTACAACATGCCAGAAATATACTCAAGACCTTTTGAAGCTGCTCTAACCTAATTGTCTAATAATCACAATGTGTTCCTTGTCATAGCGACCTTATTTCTGTCCATTTTTCCTTTTTCAAAACATCACCTTTAAGAACTTACTGTTTACATACAGCCTAATATATCTTACTTCTTGACAGGTGCAGTTGTAGCAAGATGACCAACCTTTTCCGTTTCCTTGACAGTGGGTTTAATGTTGTAGCTGGTGTATTGCCAAAAACACAAATGACTATTACTATACTATAGAGTATTGTACCATGTTAGCCATCAGTAAAAGCAAGAAGTTTTGAGTCAGGATGATATTTATTGGCTAACATAAAAGAATAAGAGTAAGCAAGCAAGCGGCTGTGCAGCCTTCGTCAGACTTAAATCCTGTATGCTTACAAGCTGATGGAACAGACAGCTATATAGCCATTTTTCTGAAGCTACGTACCCATGTCGCGATTTTTCAAGTAAATTTTGCTGTAACTGGCGATTCTTTGCAAGACGAGTGATCATTTTCTCGTTTTCGCAATATTGGTACATCTTTAAATGAACAATGTTTCGGGTCACGCCCGATTACGACAGTAATGGCAGATCGGATCTTTAAGATCCCTTATAGAGGGTAGTGAATGGAATCTTCTCTCTGATTGGTCACACTTACTGGCCACTCTGCACTGCTTTCATGTGTATAGGATTGCTGATTGACCAAAAAGTCTCATCAAAATTCTGTTTTTACTTTGTCAGTCAAAATGTTCTTATTGGACAAATTATTTTTCACTTAACTCATCTGTACAAAATAAAACAAGTGCCAGTGTCACCCCTTCTTATTTGCGTTCCTAAATCAATGCCATAATAAAGAGCTGAAACAGTTAGCAAAATCTTTCATGCGTAGAATCCACCAAATAAACCACAATTTTGTGTGTCTGGCGCACAGCTACCTCCAGCCACAGTGATTTATCTGCTTCTCCGGGGATCCAAATGCAAACTACAACTATCTGGCAGTATACTGGCTGAGAGAGGAAAACTCCTAGGTGACTTATAAACTTTACAGGGGCATAATATACAAAGACAAAATACTGTGTTCCTTCCAACAGAAAATGTGCTGATCAGGACAGAGAGTCAGGCATAAGGGAATTGAGCAGTAAAGGAAGCAGATAACAAAAACAGCTTACTATTCAATATGAAAATAAACGATACAGATGTTTTTACAAGAAATAATAGAAAAAAAAACACCATACTCTACAATCACTATACCCTTATATTTAATTGTATATGTTTGTGATAAATGCCAGACCCTGTTTATGGAATTAGTCTTCTAATGTACTCTAATATAGTCTTTCATATAAACAGTACATGGCCAAAACTACTGTATGTGGATGGACCTTCTAATTAATGTATTTTGCTATATTAGTCTCACTCAGGTGCACATAGTCAGTCCTGAAATCTCCTAGAGGTCCCCCAAAGCAGTTACATTTTTAGTGAATGCTTATATCTTTCAAAAGATCATTCTGGTTCAAAGATTGCATTTAATTGGTCCATAGCATTAAATAATCTAACTTGTGATCATACTAAACCTATTATTATTGTATTTATGAAACATCTGGCACACCGAATGACCATTTAAAGAAAGGATCAATAATGCTATTGTTCAAGATCAATTAGAATTACCAGCTTCTGAGTTTTCACACAATATGAAAAGTCTACAGTATGTTAGCACACCATTCTTTTTTAAAGCTGAAGTATTTTAATTCTTCAATGCATGTGCCATCACCAAGAATTGACAATTGTTTTGGGGCCAGGGAGGGCCCATTTCGTCAGATAAGTGCAGATATATGTCTGCACTTACCTGATGAACTGGACCCTTTTGGGCCCCAAAACAATTGTCGATTCTTGGTGTTGATACATGCATTGAAGAATAAAAATATTATAGAACTGTAAGAAAATTTAGTAGAACCATTGAAAACTGTTTAACTTTTATATAATTGAGTCATTTAATTTTTGGTGTTTTTCTTTTCTTTTCAAATATTCACTATTTACCGTCAATGGTGAGGATGGGAGCAGATGTAAAAAAAAAATAAGAATCTGTAGATACATATTAGGTTAGTAAATCAATCAACTCATAGTGCTTTATAAAATCATTTATTGGATATGTAAGAAAGTGTCCCACTGTTACAAACCCCACAGAGCAAGCACAGGTGATCACTGTTTGCAGCAGGATATAACGAGGCTGAACACGGAAATAAGTGAATGGTGTTTATTAAGCACAACCACACAGTGTATATACAAACAATGAATAGTGCAACCAAAACCCTAACTAGTCTAACTAAGAAGTCATAAACAAATATACAATATATACACTTAATTGAGGAATACACACAGAAACAATATACAGGTATATATACAAAATACATACAATATATTTACACATCAGATCGCAGTACAAGATCGCAACACAGAAGCAAGGTCAGAGGCTAGCCATAAATCATATACCGGATAATCAGAATAGAACCAGGGATACAGAGGACCAGAAACACAGGAGACCAGAGTTCAGCAAGCACAGGGGAAGCTATGTGATGTTCTGGCACCTGCTGTAATGAGAGCTGGTCTTAAGTAAGGTGAGCATTGGGTGTGTCAGCAGATCGGCCTGCAAAGTCCCAAGCAGGTTGACCTCTGCTGGCAGGAGGTGGAAGTCCCAAGAAACTCCAGAGTCTGATGCCATCTGCAGGTAAGACTGAGGATTGCAAGTTTGACATGAAGTGCACAGCCCCCTAGTGGTGGATATAGAAAGTACATAAGTCCCGCACACACTGCCACCAGCAGGTAGCTCAAGTCCTGAACAGGTTCCTAACAGTACCCCCCCTTTAAGGAGCGGCCTCAGGACGCTCCAACAACCACGGTAATCTCCAGAGCCAGAGTTGGTCTGAATCACACAGGAAGTACCACCACCAGGGTCCCCAGAGCCATCCTGATAATCCCCTGCCAATGCCGTCAACCAGGGTTGCAGGATACCCAGAATAATGGCTGTACTCCGAAGCATAATCCACAGGCTCTGAAACCAACACATTTTACCTAGACCCAGATACCATCTGCCTGTAAGAAAGTTTTTAAACTCCCAGAGGGCACTGGCAACCCCAATGGAGTCCTTACCAATGCCCAAGGGCCTGGCAACCCATCCTGAAGGCAAGAGAAGCCAACCAAGGACTCTCCCTCTCCTCCAGGGGTCACCGGATTCAGGAGAGCAGCAGAGGTCAAAGGGTAGGAACTCACAGTGAGGAGAAGCCTGGAGACAAGCCACAAAAAACTGGGGTTTCCTATACAGAACTGTCAACAAGGCTGGCAAGGCTAGCAACAGGAATGGCCTTATCCCTGGTAAGGGAACAGAGAACCCTGGGGTTGAGGATCCTGGGATGACAGAGGCAACTGCAGGCACCTGGTTCAGAAGCACTTGTTGAGGCTGGGAGGGAGTGGTAGTCATAAGTTCCAAACAAAAGGCAATAGCAGACAGGCAAACATCAGGTAGGACAGTAAACTGAAGATCACCTACCAGGAAGGCAGGCAGGGCAGCGGACTGGCAGGCAACAGACCATAGAACATCAGGTGGAAAAATGAGCTGGGCAGCCGACTGGACAACGACAGGCTGTTCAGCAGGAGTCTGTGGAGGCCGGGCAGAGGCAGCAGCAGGAGTCTGTGGAGGCCGGGCAGAGGCAGCAGCAGGAGTCTGTGGAGGCCGGGCAGAGGCAGCAGCAGGAGTCTGTGGAGGCCGGGCAGAGGCAGCAGCAGGAGTCTGTGGAGGCCGGGCAGAGGCAGCAGCAGGAGTCTGTGGAGGCCGGGCAGAGGCAGCAGCAGGAGTCTGTGGAGGCCGGGCAGAGGCAGCAGCAGGAGTCTGTGGAGGCCGGGCAGAGGCAGCAGCAGGAGTCTGTGGAGGCCGGGCAGAGGCAGCAGCAGGAGTCTGTAGAGGCCGGGCAGAGGCAGCAGCAGGAGTCTGTAGAGGCCGGGCAGAGGCAGCAGCAGGAGTCTGTAGAGGCCGGGCAGAGGCAGCAGCAGGAGTCTGAAGAGGCCGGGCAGAGGCAGCAGCAGGAGTCTGAAGAGGCCGGGCAGAGGCAGCAGCAGGAGTCTGAAGAGGCCGGGCAGAGGCAGCAGCAGGAGTCTGAAGAGGCCGGGCAGAGGCAGCAGCAGGAGTCTGTAGAGGCCGGGCAGAGGCAGCAGCAGGAGTCTGTAGAGGCCGGGCAGAGGCAGCAGCAGGAGTCTGTAGAGGCCGGGCAGAGGCAGCAGCAGGAGTCTGTAGAGGCCGGGCAGAGGCAGCAGCAGGAGTCTGTAGAGGCCGGGCAGAGGCAGCAGCAGCAGGAGTCTGTAGAGGCCGGGCAGAGGCAGCAGCAGCAGGAGTCTGTAGAGGCCGGGCAGAGGCAACATGAGTCTGTAGAGGCCGGGCAGAGGCAACAGCAGGAGTCTGTAGAAGCCGGGCAGAGGCGGCAGCAGCAGCGGCAGTCTGTAGAGGCCGGACAGAGGCAGCAGCAGTCTGTGGAGGCCGGGCAGAGGCAGCAGGAGTCTGTGGAGGCCGTACAGGTATGGTAGATGAAGGAGTAGGAATGGCAGATGATGAAGTCTGTAAAAACTGTGCTGGAGGCTGGAACACTGCAAACTGTGCTGGAGGCTGGAAATCAGAATGTTCACCAAATGGCTGGGAATGAGCACACTCTGCAAGTGGTTGAAAGTTTACAGATTCTGACAGCGGCTGGAGGGCTGCAGAGTCTGACAGCGGGTGGAGGGCTGCAGAGTCTGACAGCGGCTGGAGGGCTGCAGGGTCTGACAGCGGCTGGAGGGCTGCAGGGTCTGACAGCGGCTGGAGGGCTGCAGGGTCTGACAGCGGCTGGAGGGCTGCAGGGTCTGACAGCGGCTGGAGGGCTGCAGGGTCTGACAGCGGCTGGAGGGCTGCAGGGTCTGACAGCGGCTGGAGGGCTGCAGGGTCTGACAGCGGCTGGAGGGCTGCAGGGTCTGACAGCGGCTGGAGGGCTGCAGGGTCTGACAGCGGCTGGAGGGCTGCAGGGTCTGACAGCGGCTGGAGGGCTGCAGGGTCTGACAGCGGCTGGAGGGCTGCAGGGTCTGACAGCGGCTGGAGGGCTGCAGGGTCTGACAGCGGCTGGAGGGCTGCAGGGTCTGACAGCGGCTGGAGGGCTGCAGGCATTGCAGGGAGATTACAGTTCATAGGCGTTGCAGAGATATTGCAGTCTGCAGGAGGATAACAGTCCATAATTTTTACAGGAGAAATACAGTTTGCAGGTGGATTACAGTCCATAAGTTTTGTAGAAATATGGCATTCTGCAGGCATGGCAGGAAAAATACAAGTCATAAGCTTTGTAGAGATATTGCAGTCTGCAGACATTGTAGGAGGAATACAGTCTATAGGCTGTGCAGGCTGATTACAGTCCATAAGACTTGCAGGAGAATTACCACCTGCAGACATTGCAGGAGGAATAGAGTTTATAGGCTGTGCAGGCTGATTACAGTCCATAACATTTGCATGAGGATTACCACCTGCAGACATTGCAGGAGGAATACAGTCTATAGGCTGTGCAGGCTGATTATAGTCCATAAGACTTGCAGGAGAATTACCTTCTGCAGGCTGAAACAAAGTCTCTGCTGACAAGGTGCAAAATTCTGCTACTGGAGTGGCTGGAGGCAGGGCTGTTACAGGATTGATTTGAAGAGAAGCTGCTGGTAATTCAGGTTGCAGGGTGCATTTTGAAGATGCAGATTGCAGTGAAGACTGTATGTGGTTAATTGATGAGGTCGGAAAGAATTTGCGTTTATTCTTAAATGCCACTTTAGGTTTGAAGCAGGGTGAGGATCTAATCTGAGTAACAGATGCAGGCAACTGAGAGAATTTAGGAGTGGTTGCTATGAGCGATGGCAACATGGACTTTTGCGTAGTGACAGGGTACTCCTTAGACCAAGGCATGGATCTAATTGCGGTCTGAAGAGAGGCTGCACTCTTCCGGATCACAGGAGCAGGTAAATAAGTATTCTGGGAGGTTGTTGCTATGGGCAACGGGTTAGCAGGTTCTTTGGTTGTAGGTGAGTGCTGTTTGGCCTGGGTAGTGGATCTGATTTGAGTACATGCAAAGGCTGAGATATTTGGAGTCACAGGTGCAAATGAATGAAAGTCCTTGGAGGTGGTTGCTATGGGTAACTGGTATACAGGCTGTTTACTCATGACTAAGTGCTGTGAACTCTGGTCAGAGAACAGAGGAGAGGAGGTAGTGACAGGGTGAAAATCAGGGTTGTCACATATGAAAGATATTTTATTCCATGCACCAACTAGAGGAGCAATCATTTCAAAACTACAAACCCTCCTGTTAGACAGACACAAAACAGAGTTGGAACATTCCAAACGGAACTCTTTAGATTTGTTGGAATAATATTCAACAAAGTAATCCTCATCATCCTCCAATAAATCAAGTAACATCTCCACCATTGTCAGATCATAAGGTGGATCCAGATCATTGCTAGTATAACCAGAAACTGACAGATTGCTCCAGATTTCTAGCAATGGCTGGACCTCTTGTCTGCAGAACACACCTTGCTGCACATTATCCTGCAGCTGATTGATCAGGTGGAGGAGATCATTCTTGGGATACTCAGAGAAAATCTGTCTGCAGTGATCTCCCTCCTCATCAGCCAGCAACATATAATAGTACATCTCACTGGAGTTCATTATGAATGACTGAGTGGATAAACTTCACAGACAGGAAGTTTTATCAGCCCTTTGATATATATCAAGCTGCAGTGATCAGAATGGCCAGAACATACTGTTACAAACCCCACAGAGCAAGCACAGGTGATCACTGTTTGCAGCAGGATATAACGAGGCTGAACACGGAAATAAGTGAATGGTGTTTATTAAGCACAACCACACAGTGTATATACAAACAATGAATAGTGCAACCAAAACCCTAACTAGTCTAACTAAGAAGTCATAAACAAATATACAATATATACACTTAATTGAGGAATACACACAGAAACAATATACAGGTATATATACAAAATACATACAATATATTTACACATCAGATCGCAGTACAAGATCGCAACACAGAAGCAAGGTCAGAGGCTAGCCATAAATCATATACCGGATAATCAGAATAGAACCAGGGATACAGAGGACCAGAAACACAGGAGACCAGAGTTCAGCAAGCACAGGGGAAGCTATGTGATGTTCTGGCACCTGCTGTAATGAGAGCTGGTCTTAAGTAAGGTGAGCATTGGGTGTGTCAGCAGATCGGCCTGCAAAGTCCCAAGCAGGTTGACCTCTGCTGGCAGGAGGTGGAAGTCCCAAGAAACTCCAGAGTCTGATGCCATCTGCAGGTAAGACTGAGGATTGCAAGTTTGACATGAAGTGCACAGCCCCCTAGTGGTGGATATAGAAAGTACATAAGTCCCGCACACACTGCCACCAGCAGGTAGCTCAAGTCCTGAACAGGTTCCTAACACCCCCCTAGTGACCAAGCTATTTTTCACAATTTAGTGCTCTGCAGCTTTAACCATTTCAGCCACGCGGATGTGAGCTTCACGTCCGCAGTGGTAGAAGCTTGAGCCGCAGGGACGCGCTAACGTTGCAATAACCGGGACAAATGGCCAAATAAAATGTGTGGATTTTAATTATGGTAGCATGAATTATTTTAAAACTGTAATGGCTGAAAACTGAAAAATAATGATTTTTTTTTCATTTTGTTCTTATTATTCCCATAAGCATTAGCATTTAGAATAAAATGATTCTTAGCATAATTTACCACCCAAAGAAAGCCTAATTGGTGGCGGAAAAAAACAAGATATAGATCATTTTGCTGTGATAAGTAGTGATAAAGTTATTGGGGAATGAAAGGGAGAAGTGCTGACAGGTGAAAATTCCTCTCGTCCATAAGGTGAAAAATACCCGCGGTTAATAGCTCACTGCAGAGCCCTATAACGCAGCACACAAAAGACCCCCTCCCCCCTTTCTGCTCTACAACAGAACTCTCTGTTGGTGGGCTCTGAACATTGGTGCCATGTTTATTTTTATTTTTTTAAATTAATTTATTTGTATTTTTTAGTAATAAATATTGCTATTTTTTGCCCCTCCCTCCCCCCACCAGCCAACCACGGTGATCCTCTCTCATAGGCATCAGCCTATGAGAGGAGATGGCGATTGGAGCCTCTCCAGGGGACAGCCAAGTGACACATCTGTCCCCAGTACAGTGCTGTAGTAGATCGCATCGCTGTACAATGTAAATAGACGGCAATCGCCACTGGTAGACTGATGACGGAGCAAAGTTCCGTCATTTAAGCAGGGATTTGCATGCATCGGCGCGTGCAATCCACTGTAAGAACTTCGCTCAAGGATTTGACACCTTTCGGCGTTAGGCGGTCCTGGGGCTGCAACCTTCCCAACGCCTATCGGCATTAGGCAGTTGGGAAAGGAGTAACTAGAAAACATCAAAAAACTGTGTATTGTAAAACAAGTAAATAAGTAAATGTAGCTTTGAAGGTATTATGATAACAACAGCGTAATGAAGATGTTTGAATGTGGGACAGAAGAGCCAGCCTAAAGATGATCAGAGTTGTTTTCCTTTCTGAAGTCCGCAGCTGTTAAATTGAAATAAACCAAAGTAAAAAGTGGAAACAAGCTGAAAGTGCTTTGCGAGTGGAGTCCTCATCTTAGCCAACAAAAGCAGTGATTTATAGAACACCGAGGAAATAAACAAAAAGTAATAAGTAATGCACTGTAAGAAACTCTGAAAAATATAAAGCCATTGGACAGGCCATTAGAGATGGACCGAACAGTTAGCCAGCGAGCAGTATTCTGCGAACATCGGCTGTTCACATTTGCAGCGAAGATTTAGCGTGTTCGATTCGCCCCTATCATTGAGCTCAACTTTGACCCCTTACCTCACAGTCAGCAGACACATGGCAGCCAATCAGCTAGCACCCCTTCCTGGACCCCCACCCCCCTATCAGAAAGCAGTTGTGGTGGCCATATTGAATCAATTATCTGCTGGCTGCTGACTGTTAGCGAGAGCAGGGCCAGACTTGCTGCAGATAGGTAGGGAAAATATTAGCTAAGCCTGTGTTCTTGTTCCTTATTTGCTGTGAAAGCATCCTAAACAGCCCTTTTGAAGGCTAGCACATCGATCTCCTGTGTTTTTTTTTGTGTATGTGACACTCCACAGCCCACTGACACCCAAAGCTGTGTGCACACTACTGCTGTTGCCTCATTAAGTTGCAGGCACAGAAGCACTCCAATGCATTATTATTTCTCTGTATTCTGATAGCGCTATTGCATTTCTCTGTGTGAGACACTCCACAGCCCACTGAAACCCAGAGCAGTGCATAATGTGAGTTTTGCCCTTTAGGGTTTAAAACCTGACTTTGCATCAACTCCATAATTTTTGGTGAGACTTTTGACATGGATCCCCCTCCGGTATGCCCCTATCCAGGTGCTAGACTCCTTGAAACAACTTTTTCAGCACTTTTGTGGCCAGAAACAGTTTTTGTAAGTTTTAAAATTCGCCTGCCTATTGAAGTCTATGGCGGTTCGCCAGATTCGCCTGGTCGCAAACATTTCGCGGAAATTCGCGTTCGTCGTTCGCGGCATCTCTACAGGCAATCCCTACTAGAAATAACTATACGAGGCTCAAACCGTTTCATGTTGTAAGTCAATTGCTGCTTGACTTAAAGAGACACTGAAGCGAGAATAATTCTCGCTTCAGAGCTCATAGTTAGCAGGGGCACTGCTAAACCGCCGCTATCCCGCGGCTAAACGGGGGTCCCTTCACCCCCAAACCCCCCCTCAAAATCAACGACCAAATTGGTCGTAGATTTTGCTGCTCCTAGAGGCAGGGCTAATGGCTGCAGCCCTGCCTCTAGTCGCGTCTATCAGCGGCGCATCGCCGCCTCTCCCCCGCCCCTCTCAGTGAAGGAAGACTGAGAGGGGCGGGGGAGAGGCGGAGATACGCGCTGACAGACGCGCGTGGGGCAGGGCTGCGGCGATTAGCCCTGCCTCAATCAGGAAGTGATCCCCGGCTGCACGGACGGGATTTCAGGGGGGGGGGGGGGTATGTAAGGGACCCCCGTTTAGCCGCGCGTCAGCGGCGTTTTAGCAGGGGCACACATGCCCCTGCTAACTATGAGCTCTGAAGCGAGATTTATTCCTGCTTCAGAGTCTCTTTAAATGAAAGTAGATAGACACAAAATGGTGTGGATACACACCTAAATACTGAAAGCAAAATAAGTTTGATACTTTATAAACTTTTTTTTTACATGCGGCTACGTGAGCACAGGAGTAGAGCCCGAGGTGAGGAAGAGAAGGAAAAAGTCAGGCTCCCCTCCCTGCCAGGAACAACATTCGTTTACGTTACAATACTCCACTGCTACTACTTATTCTCTTAGTGGAAAGGGAAAATATGGCCACACACACTATGTGTGCTGGGGTGCGGTAGCCACGCAGGCATTTGGGTCCATATGCAATTAACCTTTTCTCCTGAGTTTTCTCCTAGGTTATATTTTTACACCTTATCCATAAAATGTCCTTTAACAAACACAGAACATTTATATTTCTCCTGGCGGACTCAAAGCGCCAGAGCTGCAGCCACTAGGACGCTCTCTAGAGGCAGTAGCAGTGTTAGGAAGACTTGCCTAAGGTCTCCTGCTGAATAGGTGCTGGCTTACTGAACAGGCAGAGCCGAGGTTCAAACCCTGGTCTCCTGTGTCAGAGGCTGAGCCCTTAACCATTACACTATCCAGCCACTACTATAAACCCCCAACAAGCTAGAAAATACTCAAAACAACTGCCGAATGCTGACATAAAAACAATTTCACCCCAAGATGCTAAAACAAGTCTTCAAAACCCTAAAATGCCATCATGGGACATACAGCAGACTCTTGCTACTGGTGATGTGAAAATGCCTGCCTCAGAAATTAAAATGTAGGCTAGGTTTACAGTGAATGCGCTGATTCAGCACTGCGGCTAGATCTGTGGCGAGCGGAACCTGCACTTTGCAGGCACTCGTTTGCAGACGGGAGCCGACACGAATGGCACAGGACACGCGCCTATAAAAATGGTGCATAGTACAAACTGTGTTTAGCTGCAAGAAGGTTAAATTATGGCACCCGATTCATTTTCTTGCCACTAATCACGGCTCGTACTATTGCCGTGTAGCTAGATTCAGGGGGGTTAGTGTCAGGCAGCGGGGTTAGTGTCAAGAAGCGGGGGTTGAGTAGTTCAGTGTTAGGCAGCGGGGGGGGGGGTGTTAAAGTCCAGGGTTAGGCAGTGTGGGTGGAGCGGTTTAGGCATAGGTAGAGAGAGGGTTCAGTGTTAGAGGCGGCAGGGTGTAATGATACATTACCTGGTCCCGGACAATCACGTCTCCTTTACTTCCTTGTTAGTTTGAATGAGTCCGGCAGCCAACCAACAGGGCCGGAGCTACCATAGGAAAAAATGGGCAATTGTCTCAGGGCCCCAGAGCCTGTAGGGGCCCCCAAGTTGTCTCTCCCCATCTTAACTGTTGCTCACCAGGGACTCTGCAGAGTCTGTTGAGTTGGGGGGTGATTAGGGGAGGGTCAGCAGCCAGCTCAGGGGCCCACGAGGGTAGTTTGGCTGCAACAAAGGGCCTCTAATGACGCTTTTGGGTCGGGGGTGTCTGTTGGGGGGCCCCCAGGCTAATTTTGCCCTAGGGCCCAATTGTTACTTGAACCGGCCCTGCCAACAAATCACCAAACGACTTCAGTCTTTGACTAAACAGGAAGCGGAGAGGAAACGGGACCAGGTAATATATCACAGATGTCGCTAATTACATCTTATTACTAAGAGTAACATTTTAGGACATTTCTGAAACGTTAAATAACCGTAGTAGCAAGATGTCATTATCGACATCACCCTGCCCCCTTTTTTTCCGGCACCCCTTTTGTTTGTACCCCTGCTGACTACAGTGGGCAAGGAGGGAAGGATGGCTAGCAGTAGTGAAGGACACAGAGTCCGTGCATGTAAGTTAGGAGTTTAGTGTTATTGTAACTATTATCCATAAGGGTTTTACTACCAGCACATCCTAAAGGCAAGATCTGTCCTCGACCGGCTGGCCAAATTGATATATACACATTTTTAGTGCGTTCTCTCTCAAGTACTGAGGCACCCATACTCTAATACACAATGGTACAGGGCACTGCGTATTGACCTGTGGAAATGTGATATTATCTATGAAACGCGTTGTCTATCTGTGTTTTGGCTCAAAAGAAAAAATTCTAGTTGAACTGGTGTCCTATCTTCTGGAGAGGTTAGAAAATACCGTTCTTTTTATGATTTTTATGCCAATAAAAAAACTATTATTTTAACACTCTGGGTGCCTCCACCTCCTCAAATTTCCAGTAAGACCTCCCTTGGAGGTAATAGTTTTACCCAAAACTATATTTAGGAGAGCGTTCATCCAAGACCTGGAAACCCGAACGGGGATGGTTTATTTCCCGCAAGCCTATACAGTGGTTTTAGAGATCTGCAACTCATCCTCGTGATTATACAAAGTATATACTTACAATTACCCTTAAACCCTTAAACTAAGGGTACTGCACCATTTGGGCTCCCGGCCTCTCTCTGCTTACCCCCTAGGGGTTCTGGGAGTGCGTTAAAAACCAAAACCTTTTTATATCACACAAGTACGTTACTCTAAACAGGCTGAGCAGCTGATTATGAGTTTGAAGGTACTTGTGATATTAATTAAAGCAAACAGTCTGCCTGAGAGATCAATACAATCCAATAATGTCCTCTAACTTCTAAAGGGTAGCAATAATTATGCTCATACTATTTTCATTAGTTTTGATAATCAAGATGTTAAGTTTTAAATCAAAAGCTCTGTGGATTTTGAAATAAAGAATGGTGGATGCCCTTTACTGTTGTCAGTTTCAACTTGCTATGCAAAAAATTGTAATTCTTTAAAAAAGGGCTGTATCTGTAATTTTAGGCAGTAAGTGGTAGATGCATGTAAGGACAGGGCCGGATTTAACATAAGGCACTGTAGTCAAGTGCCTACGGGCGCCTGATAATGGAAAGGCAGCTCACTCCCCTCCGTGATTGCCTCCCTCCTTCCCTATGCAGAATCCTGATGAGAGTGTAAATGAGAGGTTTCTCCTCCTGCTCTCGGCATTCCACTGACAAGATCTCCTTTCAGTCAGGGTCACCTCTAGCTACTTAATTCTGAGGTTCCTCTAGCTACCTAATCCTTGTGGGCACCTCTAGCTTCTAATACTGAGGCTACCTCTGGCTACCTACCACTAAGGGGCACCTGTAGCCAACTATGACAGGAAAGGGAAGTAAGAGAGAAGTGACAGCTGGCCCAGCCAACACACCTGCGGTGCAGTTTGTTGGGGGTTTGTAGGTTCATGGAGGGCAAAGTCTAAGGTGCCAGGACATCTGTGCCTATGGGCTTCTGTGAGGTAAATCCGGGCCTGTGTAAGGTTGGCAGTGGCAGTTTGTGAAATCTTAGAACCTGACAGTTAACTTTAAAGTGAACATTATGATAAAATATCAAACTACTGTTTGGGAAAATATACAGGATGTACTCAGGGCCATTGTCCTGATGATATTGTATAAATACTTACCAGCTGGAATAAAAATTGTTGATAATTATTTTAAATGTACCACACATCAAATCCAAGAGGAGGTAAAAGAAACGACTTCCCTCCCACCGAAACAGGGACTATACTTGAGATCAGGTGTTTTTTTAACTACACTTATGGGTATGAAGATCATGATGGCCAAAATTGTTTTATGACCCTTGTGAGATGGGCTCCAAGGTAGTGAAGGACACTAAGGGAAGGCAAGGGAAGGGGGTGGGGGAGAGGCACATTAAAGTTTTGCTTTTTGCTGGGGAAACCAATAAATTGTAGTTATGCCACTGATTATAATGGCCTGTTTATAAAGCAGTTGACAGGGACGGTGCTTTTTCTTTTTCTTGTCTGCTGTTGGCAGTGTGCCTTTGAACTGTGTGAACTTTTACTGACCATCAGAAGGTTGCACTTTTCACAAAGGGCCTGCATTGTTGTTCCTGACCCTTGAGTAGTACCAGGAGCACAGCTTTCTGAATGCCAGTACATTGCATTAACTATGTGGGGTTGCTGAACACCTGGTCTCCCTCTGTTCCTTGTCTCTGCGCTTTGCTCTATTTAATATGCGGTTGGACCATATCTTTGTATTCATTGCCACAGTGGCGTAACTACAATTCATGAGGCGCACCAATGAAACTTTGATGGGACCCCCCCCGGGCGTAACTAGAAGTCCCCGGGCCCCCCTGCAAGAATTTGAGCGGGCCTCCCCCCCCCACCGGGGCCCGCTCATGACTGTTTTGGGGGGCAGGAGGGGTCGCAGCATGAGGGGAGAACTTTGCACATCAGCGGGGAGGGGGGACAGTCCCCCCCTCCCTCACCTCGGGCTCTCCCCTCTGCGCTCCCTCTACTGCATCTATCTAAGTGGCAGCAGCGGCAGGGGCAGCTATAAATACCACCATTCACCACCGGAGGTCTCCGATCGATCGGAGACCTTCGTGGTGAATGGAGTTAATTATAGCTGCTGTGCAATTGCTGATGTGCAATGCTCTCCCATCATGCTGTGACCCCTCCTGCCCCCTCAAAACAGCCGTGAGCAGGCCCGGGGGGGGGGGGGGGGGGGTATGTTTATTATAGGAATAAGAATTGACAGTTTGCATTTTTAATGTCTATTTTGAAATAGGCCTCTCTAGTTTCCCTTTGACCACTTGCATACTGAACGGCTTTGGCCCCTTTAAGACCAGATACCAGGCACGTGTTTGCTGTGATTGGGTAACAGCAAGCATGGGGTCTGGAGCCAATAAAATTGCCACGGAACATTGGGACAGTAGAGTGAGCGGGTGCAGTGTTGGGAACAGCGTCGGGAACAGTGAAAGCGAGCGGACTGCGCCATGGGGATGATTGAAAACTACGCTCTGGCAGGTATAAACAGGGCATAGATTTCAATTACCATAGTCCAGAAGCGGTTAAAAAGAAAACCTGAAGTGAGAGGAATATGGAGGCTGCCATTTCCATTCCCTTATAAACAATGCCATTTGCCAGGCTGTCATGCTGAGTTTTTTGCTTTAAAGGAAATCTGAAGTGAAAAAAACTTATGATGATATACTGAATTGTATGTGTAGTACAGCTAAGAAATAGAACATTAGCAGCACAGATATTGTTTCCAGTACAGGAAGAGTTAAGGAACTTCAGTTGTTATCTATGCAAAAGAGCTTCTCTGAGCTCCACGACCAATTTGATCACTGCTTTCTGGACCATTTATATATCAAATACACAGTAAGGGACAGATTTAGATAACATTTTACTACTGGGAAGTTGAAAGGGTCATTAGCTCGGCTTGTGTTATAGTTTACAATACAGAGTGTGGCTTGTAATTGCAACTATTAGAGAATTATGCAATGTAAAAAAAAAAAAGCTATACATCTAAAAATTTTAATTTGAGACTAGTTTCTTCGGTACTAATATTATATTAATTGGCTGGATAGTGTAATGGTTAAGGGCTCTTCCTCTGACACAGGAGACCAGGGTTCAAATCTCGGCTCTGCCTGTTTAGTAAACCAGCACCTATTCAGTAGGAGTCCTTGGGCAAGTCTCCCTAACACTGCTACTGCCTATAGAGCGCGTCCTTGTGGCTGGTGCTTTGAGTCCGCCAGGAGAAAAGCGTGACGTAAATGTTCTGTGTTTGTTTTGTTTAATTATCAGTACTACACATACAAATCATTACATCATAAGTTTTTTTTCCACTTCATTGTCACTTTAATTGTTTTTGAATGACACACCTGCAAAAAGCATGCAGCCAGTGGAGTCAGAGCAGAGTTAAAGTATCTGATCTGCATGCTCATTCTGGGCCAGTGACGTAAGGTATGAGAGGCAGAGATTCAGCACAGATGTCAGGCAACTGGCATTGTTTATTAGAGAATGAAGATGGCAGCCTCCATATGTATTCCTCTTACTTCAGGTTCTCTTTAATCTAGACCCTCAAATGTTTGTATTTTACAAACAATGTTGAAAGGTTAAAATCAAAACAAATTATCAGCGCAGCCAAACAATCATGAATTTGTGGAACAATATATGTGTCGCAGCCAAAGTCCAACACTTCAGTACAGCGTTTGAGTCAGGATAGAATAAAACACTTCAGCGCAGGCTCACTTATGTCCACCACCGAGAACACCATAAAAACAGATGCGCTTACCAGATCCTTACAGACCTTAACTACAGGGTCTGTAATATAGCTTTATGAGGTCAGCAGCAGGTGTCTTCACAGCTGGCCTCCTCTTCAGTTTGGACAGAATAACTCAAATCCTGCATGCAAAAAAACAATGCACATCTAAGCGTATCTGTAGCAATTTTAATGTAGCGCAGTAAAAAACAGCATAAAAAGTTTTAAAAGGGGTCACTCACATCAGGGTCCTTATTACAGGGACCCACAGAGAAGACAGCACATAGATCATAGGACGCCGTCCAGCCACACGTCCGCCTCACTCGAGCATTGTTTTTTTGCATGCCTCTATTTTTGGTGAAACACTGCATATGAGGATTTGAGTTATTCTGTCCAAACTGGAGAGGAGAACGGCTGTGAAGACACCTGCTGCTGACCTCATAAAGCTATATTACAGACCCTGTAGTTAAGGTCTGTAAGGATCTGGTAAGCGCATCTGTTTTTATGGTGTTCTCGGTGGTGGACATAAGTGAGCCTGCGCTGAAGTGTTTTATTCTATCCTCAATGTTGAAAGGTTTGTGTTTAGTAACATGTTGTTAACAATTTAGCCTAAACCAGTACATGAAGCTCTCACACTTTAAGAGACACCGTAGTAACTTACAGTAGAATGTAGTAAATTATTCAGAATACCCACTTTTTTAGTAATTATCCTGGTTTAGAATCAGAAACACTTCCTATAGCTATATATTGTTGTATATTGGTATGTAGCCCCACCCTCTTAGTGATGTCACAGCCTAGGCTGCATAGCCAAGCGAAATTCTCCTCCAAGAGTATTCTGGGAGACTAGGTTCTTTTTTTCTACTGGCTTCGGAACACTTAGTATACAAACATTCCGCAGTGTTGCACCTGACAGCACAGCACAGATTAATTTCAGAAAGTAAATCAAGGAAAGGAAAGACTTTTACAATGGACAAACACTGGCTAAATAATTAATAAAGTGTGTAAAAAAATTAACACATTTCATTAACTGTTATTTTCAGCACAGTTCCTCGTTAACTGTTGCCACATATTTAAATCGTGATGGGGAGCTGCAGCTAGAATGGATATGATACAAAATATATTTTATACTTTTCATTCATTTTTAGTAAAAGGTCTGTATGTGCCTGTCGCTAGTAAAAGACTTAGGAGTGGTGCTTGACAGATAGGCTTTAAAGAGTTTAACATGGAAATTAGATTAAAATCATGACAGCAAAGTGATTAGTTATCAAATTACACCAGTAATGAGATTTCGGGTACCAATCGCCAATTATTGCCTGAAGCCAAAGGAATGGAAAAAGGCATGGAAAAATGGTAGACGGTTCATGCCTCCTTCAATATATTTGACTCAGTCTGTTATTGTCACACTTCAACTTGTCAAGCGTTGGGAAGAAATTATAGTTATAGTTCTTTCTTCTGATCTTTTAGTGGTTCTTGGGAATAGAGGTGAGTGAACTGATTTGCACACATGTAGATTTGTCACAGGCTATGCCAGTTCTTTTGATGTGGATATCCCTGAGTGAGCCTTTAGTGCATGTGTCCATACATTTTACAGTTCCCTGTAACATCTCACTTGCTCCCATATTGTGCCTTAAAGCGGAACTGGAACTCAGAACTTCCTCTCTGCTCTAAAAGATACGCAACAGCATAATAACCTTTAAAGAAAAACTTTTCTTTGAAAAAAGCTGATGTAAATCCTGAAATAAATCTCCACTGTTTCTACTTCCTGCTTTCATGGAAGCAGACATAAGACATATTAACATCCTGTGCTTTCAAATGAACTTATCTGCCGTGGCAGTCAGATAACACGGGGGGAGATCAAATTACAACTTGTGATTAGACACAAATGAAGGGGAATTTAGTCTAAACTCTCAAGTCAGTTCAGGTCCACTTAAAAGGAACTGTAGTGAATGTAACATAATGAATGAAATTGCTTATTTTATACAATGTTAATGTATAGATTATTTAGTTAGTGTTTGCTCATTGTAAAATCTTTCCTCTCCCTGATTTACAGGTGGCAACATCTTCAGTTCTGCCAGGTGATCTGTAAGGAATGTTTGTTACTGAGAGGTCTATGCACAGAGGGAGATGTTGCTTGCTTGACAGTTGGAAAAAGCCATTATTTCCCACAATGCAACAAGGTTCACAGACAGCAAACTGTCAGGACCATGTTCATGACATCACACTGTGGGAAGGGTTAAACTACAATAGCAACCGTACAGACTCCACTGATGATCTATTCAAGAAAAGGTAAAGATTTTTGGTGGGAAAGGGGGCATCAGCTACTGATTGGGATGACGTTCAATCTTGGGTTAAAGTTCCTCTTTAAAGCACACAGGAACTATGCTTAAAACTGTTGACTTACTTACCTGGGGCTTCTTCCCCCCACCCCTCCCCCATATACTTCCAGCACACCATTGTTTCTATAGGCTTAGTTTAAGATGGATGTGTATTGTGAGCCCAGCCTGCCCAAAACACAATGGGGAGATTCACAAAACTGCGGTGAAATTTTTGGTGAAATCTTAATTGTGAAAATTCATAAAACCAAAATTACTGATTACGATCAACATTAGTCATGGGCTGGAGGACTACGGGCTGTTTCACACCAAAAATGCTTTTAAAGGGCCGATTGGCAGCACTTTCCAGCATTGAGAGAAATGCTTGGGCAATGAATTCCTATAGGCTATTCCACACCAGACAGAAACATTTTTATTAAATTTGCAAAAGCGCTGCATGAGCAATTGTGATTCTGTAACAAGTATAGAAAAGCAAAAGCGAAAAAAACACTTTAAACTTGCTTGTAAAAATTGCTATAAAATTGTTGCAGTTGCTAATTGACAGTGCTTTCGACTGTGAAACAGCTGGGCTGAATCACACTGGGCTGCTTTTCTGCAGCACTTCAATGCTTTGCTGATCACCGGGGATCTGCTAAGTGCTGTAAAAATGTATCCCGATTGGACCATTTTCACAGTAGGATTTGCAAAATTTTGGGAGTGATGGCAATGTGATTCCTGACCCTCTGAGAGAATCACCCACATTACATTTTGCGATCCAAGTGTGATCATAGCCTAAAGTAGCTTCTAACTAACCCACACTGCCAGGCATGGAGTCAGTACTGGATATGGGTCAGTTGTGGTGCCAGTGTATTTTACCCCTGGCACTGGTGGCACTTTCTCAGGATGAAGTTATCTGATCTGATGGGTTTTGAGTTTCCTAAACTGTTACAAATGTTGGTAATTCTCTGAAACAGACCTATACCACATTGACCATTTATTTAAATGAACACAATATATAATGATAATAACAATAGCTTAAACTAGCTTTATTTTACTGTAAAGGCAATAGTGATATTTCTAATCTATGCATCATCACATTGGATACTATAAGGGAAGAAACCTAAGCAAAGCTGAAGCAAAAACTCCCGTCATACATGTCAATAGAGAGAGAGGGAAGGTTGAATATTGTATGTTTGTCCTCAAAATCCCATCACTTTGGGAAAGTTTTAAAGCAAACCTAAAGTGAAAAAAAAAACACTTATGATATAATGAATTATATGTGTAGCACTGAAAACGAATAGAACATTAGTAGCAAAGAAAAGGGTTTCATATTATTTTCAGGTATATAGCTTTTTTTAACAACATTGCATCATTCTGTCATATTTGCAGTTTACATACCACACTCTATATTTTAGGCTATAAAACACAGCAGAAATAATGACCCTTTGAACTTCCCTGCAGTAAAACCATATCTCAAACAGTAAAAAAACCAGTGAGAGACAGCTTAAAGGGCGTCTGAAATGAAAATGAAAATAAAAAACAGATACTCTCCTAAGGAGAGGGAAGGCTCCGGGCCCTACATAGCCTTCCCGTTCTCATCCTGGTCCCCATGTCCCCTCCCCCCCCAGGCTCCACCGTTAGCAGTCCACAACCGTTCGGTCGTAGACTGCTCTCTTCCGGGTTAGGGAGACTTCAGAAGTCTTTGGTAGCACTCATGATTCCAAAGACGGGCCGCTCTGTACTGTGCTCTCTCTCACGCACATGTGCGCGCGCAGTACAGAGCCGCCAGTCTTTGGGAGCCTGAGTGCTTCCGAAGAATACCAAAATCTCTTGCGGTGGGAGATTCAAACGGAGACACATGAGACACATAATAGGATATATTAAACTGACATTTAACTGACATTTTTTTTATCATAACAACCAACGATTTATACAGCAAAATCATGACAATTAACAAGGTTGCCCAAACTTTCGCATCCCACTGTACATACATTCATTATCTCATACGTTTATTTTCGCTTCAGGTTTGCTTTACCTTTCCAAAAGTTTCTATGTAATCAATCAACTATCAAACAATTTAACATTAGGTCATCTGAGACCTTATACTGTTCACTGATCATATTGCCTTAACCATACAGGCTAGTGGGTATTCAGACACTGGCCTCAATTCACTAAGATCATGCTGGAGATAATAAGGCAAGAGAAAACGTACCACCACACAGTGAGAGAGTTATCTTATTTGTCTATTCCTTAAGTTACCTCCTCTGTAGTTAATTTACCTCCTCTGCAGTTAATTTACCTCCTCTGTAGTTATTTTCACAAGGAGTTAATAAACAGCCTTTAACTCTGGAGTTATTTTAAGGATTGAGGAGTTAACTTAAAGACAGAAGAGTTAACTTTAGGTTTGCCTGAGGTAAAATGTTTCCTGAATACGACATGCCTCATCACCATGGTGATCACTCTAGAAATGTTATTAAAGACAGGAGATAAGCTTAGTGAATTGAGGCCAGTATATTAGGTAAGATTAAACTATTGGTTAGGCTATGAGTAAGGACTGTTGTCCAAAACCTGGCAGCCATTTTTGCTGTACCTGTGTCTGTGTTGCTAAATAAAACTCCAGTGGACGTCTTTAATCTGGAAGTGTACGGACTCTACTCTAGACGTGGCCCGAACCTCCCGCGAAAGTTCGGTTCGCGCAAACTTTCGCGAACCGCAATAGACTTCAATAGGGAGGCGAACTTGGAAAACTAGAAAAATGTATGCTGTCCACAAAAGTGATGGAAAAGATGTTTCAAGGGGTCTAACACCTGGAGTGGGGCATGGAGGAGTGGGATAGACGCCAAAAGTCCCGGGGAAAAATCTGGATTTGACGCAAAGCAGCGTTTTAAGGGCCAAAATCTCATTGAATGCTAAATTGCAGGCCTAAAGTGCTTTAAAACATCTTGCATGTGTATACATCAATCAGGAAGTGTAATTAGAGTACTGCTTCACACTGACACACCGAAATCTCTGTGTAATGCACCGCAAACAGCTGTTTGTGTAGTGACGGCCGTGCTGGACTGGTGTGCACCATGGCCAGAGTGCAGGCCGTGGCGGTTTTCAAGCCCATATGGTCACCGGGCTGAGGTAGCTGAATGACAGAACAGTGACTGTCCAGCTGATCAAATTTGGTCTGTCCACAACGAAGCAACGACCTTATTATCTTGGGTGTGCCCCCCCCCCCTGAGACACTCATATAGCCGGCGGTCATTGCTTCATTGTGATACGCAAGCCCCTTCACCGCGGCAAGGTAATGATCAGGAAGGGGAATTAGCACATGTACATGCCTTTTGTTTTGTTGTTGCAGCTGCAGTGCAGCCAGAAAAATTAGGCAGCCATGTACATGCGACAGAAAAGTTATTATAGCGGCCGCTGCTAGCAGTGGCCTTAAAAATTCGGAATCCGCCTGGAGTCCTGGACCCTGTTGGTGGTGGCGGAGAAGGCAGTCAAGCGGCCTGCAGGCAGAGATGCTGTGTGGGAAGTGACTTAGTCTTGGGGAAGGCAGTCACATGGCATGCAGGCAGAAATGCTGTGTGTGGGGACTGACTTAGTCTTTGGGTAGGCCTGACCGTGCTTTGCAGACCACGTGGTCAGATGGTCCCTTGACCCAATGTTGTGTGCCAGAGATGACACCACTTGCCTTTCAACATCACGGTACAGTTTGGGTATCACCTTTTTTGAGAAATAATTGCATATCTTCAACTGCGGTGTCTGGATTTGCTTTTGTGTGCTGCTTTCCCTTGGCCGAGTGAGTATTAAGTGGGGTGCCAGAATCAGAGGAGGAGGAGGAAGATATGTCACGCTTCCGTGCGGAAGCTGAGAAAGATGAGGTGTTCTGTGTTAGATAGTCAACTACGTCCTGACAATATTGGGGGTTGATGGCACGTGCCTTCTTCTGAACACTGTACTTTGGTCGAGGGCCGCACGAAATCACGCCAGCGCGACCTCGAACAGACCTGCCAGGTGGCCTGCCTCTGCCTATTGTTTTGTCCATATTGGGGGGGACGAAGTGAAAGGTATGCACTGACTTGACTAATACAATGTGCAGTCAGTCAAACAGGTGCAGTTAACAGGTATGCACAGAGTGGTATATCACACTGCGTGCGCTCACGTAGGTAGGTGGGTGCACTGAAGTGAACACAACAGGTAGTAGATAGATAGAAGAAGAAGATCACAAGAAGATCACAAAAGGAAGATTTGCTCTCAAAAGAGCTATTGAGGGGTACTTTTTTTTTTTTTTGTAACAATAACAATCAGCCAGGAGCAAGCTAACAAGCCTACAAGAGCCTAACTAAGCTTTCCCTATGAGAGTCTGCAGCAGCTGTCTCTTCACCAATTACTGCAGGCACACGAGTGAGTCCACTGCCTGACGCTGCCTGCCTTTTATAAGGGGGGGTGGGGCTCCAGGAGGGAGTGTAGCCTAATTGGCTACAATGTGCCTGCTGACTGTGATGTAGAGGGTCATAGTTGACCCTCATGATGCACTAGGGGGGCGAACCGAACTTCCGAAAAAGTTCCCGGTTCGCCGCAATCGCGAACCACGGAAGTTCGCCGGGAACCATTCACCGGCGAACCATTCGGGCTATCTCTACTCTACTCTATGCGTATATTAGGTAAGATTAAACGTTTACAAAAACAAATTAAGATGGATATTAAAGCCATGTGGCATATTATGTCAGTCTAATAAATTTACATACATTACTTTTTCGGTAACACCTTGTCACAGTCGCCTCTGGGAGGACCTCAGCTTGTAAATGCCTTTTATTCTTAACCCCACCTCATTGATATTGTGAAATTGTACATTATTGATCCGTTTTGGACGTTAAGCGTTTCTATTTTGAATGTCCCCGATATCTTCTCGTATTCCTATTTTCAGTACTGGCTTGGTCTTACCAATGTAAGACACATCACAAGGACATGAATTTAAAACACAAGGGTACAATTAATTAAATTATAGATTTTATAGTCTCTGTAATCACTGGCATAGAATTTGTCTCCATTACTTACATACTGGCAGATGTCACACTGTTCAATGTAATAAGAAGTTTACTCTTGTACTCATAAAGGAGAAGAACAAGTGGTGAAATATTCTAAAGATCCACCTTTACCCTCCACAGCCACTATGAAGATCACTAGATGATCTTATTGTGTCACTGGAGAATTGTACTGTCAGAACTTTTTAGACTGGTAGTCACTATCATTAAGAGGGCCAGGAAGGTCATGTCTAATTAAGGTTTGGTTCATTTAGGGACTAGGTAAATGTAGGGTTACTGCAATGGGTTAGGTAGAACTGTGGGCAAAGTAAGATTTTATAATATTACAGGTAATAGGTTAGCATTAGGAATCCTTTAGGCTAGGTTCACAGTGGTCAGTTGCATAGGGCACGGGTTATAATGAATGTGGACTGCAATGGAGACTGGACATAGACTTTAATACAAAGTCAGCATGCAGCGAATTATACTAAGGCTATCTTTTATAACACACTACTGTGAACAGGGCAATAGAAATGTATGGGCAGCGAGTTGACAAGCAGAATTATTCTGCAACACAACTGAGCTCTGTGAACTAGCCCTTAAAGGACTTCCGACATGAGGGGCAAAAATGTAGGTTTACTCACCAGGGGCTTCTTAGGCGGGGTCGGCTTTTCTGCGCCTGTGCGGGTACTCATGCCCGCACGTTCAAGTCATCTGGCGTGTACTGCACCTGCACAGTAGTTGTACGCAAGTGCAGTACGCACCAAATGACATGGATGCGCAGGTGCAGAAGAGCCAACCTCGCCGGCGAGTCGCGATCATTACAGGCAGCCAGCGGGTACACCAAGGAGGGACTGAGACAGCTGCTAGGGGCTGGAAGAAGCCCCAGGTGAGTAAACCTAGAATCTTGCCCCTCGTCTCGAAAGTCCTTTAAAGCAGTGTCCCCCAACCCTGTCCTCAAGGCCCACCAACAGTGCATGTTTTGTGGAAATCCACAGAGGTAGTTAATCAGCTCTGCTGAGACACTAATTACCTCACCTGTGAATGTTTGTGGTTTTCTGCAAAAAATGCACTGTTAGTGGGCTTTGAGGACAGGGTTGGGGAACTCTGCTTTAAAGGATAAAGGCCCCTTGCACACTGGCACACTGGTACCACTGTGCTCTTTCCCACGGCTGGGCTTTGCAAGTCTGTGGAGACTTGCACAGTACACATGATGTGGCCAGGCACCACGAAAGTATCAATATCACCACAATGCTGATGCTGCAGCACATCCCACATGATCTGTGCCTACCGTACAGATTATACAGTAATGCAAGTCAATGGGCTAAGCAGGCAATATGCATGACAGGAGCGTGGTGTGGCACGTATGCGCTGACTGTCAAGGATCCCAGTGACGTACTTCCTTCCCAGCAGGGAGTACATCACTAACTAGGGGGCGGGTCTATGCATGTGACCCTGTCACCACACTGTGGCACAGGGTCATGTGAAGCCTCATTCAACGCAACGCATCACACCTATCCAGTGTAAAACCGGGTTTAAGGAAACCAGAATTGAAAAGCATAGACTAAATGCCATTTTTATTCCCTCTTAAAGTGATATTCTACAATAACGTGAAATCCTCTCTAGACAGACACCAAGACCTCCCACAATTCAAAAAAGATAGTATACATTACCTCTTTCACTAGCTGTCAGGGTTGTAGAGTTCAAGACCTAGTTTGATATCAGGCACTGTGTTCAGGTTATTTCTGTTTAAAGCCTGGGACACACTACAGAGATTTTGGGTGCATTTGTGAAGTTCCAACAATCGCCAGTGCTTTCAAAAATACTTTGATAGTGTAAGTCTATGATGTAGAGCACACTAGAGAGCTTGTGATTTTGGAAATCGCAAATGCAGAACATGCAGCATTTTGTGAGCATTTGGGCTTCAACACATAGTATATGAGTTAGCTTAACCACTTTATCCACCACTACAGTATATCTATGTCCTCTGTGACTACATCTAAGCCACGAGGACATAGATATACGTCTTGTACCTGAAGCACAGCTGTGCACAGTTGAGCATTGATCCTGTGCACACCTCCGGCACTGACTGCTACAGCACTTATTGGTGAAAGGGAATGTATGTTACCTGAGGTAATAAGATTGATTTTCACTATTAAAAATACTAATTTCTCAGTTCATAGTGAAAAATACACACTGTAGCATTATTTCAGAATCAAATATCCTCACCACAAATTGTGACAGGAACATAATCTAAGTTTTGTGATAAACGGTAAATGCATGTTTTTTATCTACAATAGCACTTTTTATTTTTAATCTGGAATTGGTAAAACTGAGAAATGCCTAGAAAACAAAATTGTTGATTAAAAAATGCCATACAATGAAAGTCTAGTTTGTCTTGAAAAAAATGAAACATATTTCATTTAGGTGTCATAAATATAGATAAAGTTATTGCTGATTAAATAGGGACGTAGCTAAAATGTCAAAACTGCTCTGGTCCATAAGGGGGAAACAAGGATGCAAAGTGATTGATCACTGGAAAACTCAGCTCATATCGCTACCAAATCGCTGACAGAAAGCACTAGTGCTTGCCATTACGCTTTGTGATTTTTAATGTGTTCCAGGCCTTAGGTGTATATTGGGAGGAATGTCTATTTATTCATTATTTCCAGGGTATGTATTTATGCATATATTGTAACTGTAAGTGCACGGATCCAGCGTGAGGGGTGTGGCATACTGACATGATGGTCATACTTCCTGTATGGCCAGAACACTCAGAAGAAACATGGTTGGATCATGGTGCCTAGCTTAGGTTAGGCCTGGCACTCTAGAGCAGAGGCAGGTGACAGGAGAGGAAGTATATAAACATCTGATTTGCCCGTTATTCTGTTTGTGTTTGGTTCAGAATGTATTAAAGGGAAAGGATCAGAACAAAAGCCAAGCACATCAATAACACAATCATACATCTTCTCTTTCTTCTTTTTTCCATTATAATAAGAGTGAAGAGTACATGATATGTTGATCCTAGGAGATTTCCAGAGAAAACATAAAGGTTAGTTGAATAGCAGGGATGAGCAGAAATTACGCCAGTGCGAATTTACGCATCATAGTTTCAAAGTTTCAAAACTACGCTTACTAATTTACGCGTATCGAAGTACCGCTACGCGTAGCTTACGCCCACTATGCGTAGTTAACATGTGTATTGCGTAGTGAACTACTAATGCGTTACGCGTGGCTAATTTTCCGCGTGCGATTGTATGCTTACAATTTTACGCATTGGAAAGTGGAATGTATGCATAGAGGAGTACCCATTATAGGCATTTAAAAGAGGAATGAATGCGTAACATTTTCTGCATACGGGCATCAGCATCCGCATACACTGCGCTTCGCACTACGCCTAATTGCGTATTTTAATGTGTAGTCTACGAAATGCATACAAAGCGTATATTTGATTTCGAAGCCATAGTTTGGCGAAGCGTAATTACGTAAAACTACGCGTAGTTCCAGCGTAGCGAAATTGGCTGACTACGACCATCCCTGTTGAATAGATTGGGCTGGAGAGTTTTAGCCCAATCACAGAGTTTGGAAGCATTGGACCAATCTCAGGCAGCAGAATTTTTCCTTGGAAATCGGATTACCGCAGAAATTTTAGACCAATCACAAGACTTGGTAAAACTCAGCAATATCCGAGTCTTGTGATTGGTCTAAACTTTCCATGGTACTCCGATTTCCAAGGTGAACCACCACATTCTCTGCCCGGTCCAATACTTCTTCTGAGTGTTTCTAAATTTAGAATGTTGAAATCTCCTAAAATTGGAAATTTTAGGCCAATCATAGGACTCAAGGTGGCCGTGCACAATACCATTTTTTAAATTTCTTTTCATTTCAAAATTTACAATACATTTTTCTGATTGATTTTAACATTTTAAAAAATCTGATCAATGTACAACACATTTGTGTTAAATTTTTCCATAATTATGAAAAAAAAAATTGCTTGTGAGTATATATAAGGAAATTGACTATCTACCACACACCATTTAATTTTCATAAAAATTTATCAGAAAAATCCACCACTCCTGATCGACTTATATCAAATAAAAAAAGCTTTTGATTTTTCGGGAAATATGATCATTTTTTTTTATCGAATTGCCGTAAAATCAGATCATTTTATTCTTGTGTGGCCACCTTCAGAAACACTCGTTAGTATTGGACCGATCAGGGAATGTGGAGGTTTACCTTGGAAATTGGAATACTATGGAAATTTTAGACCAATCACAAGACTCGTATACTATTGAGTTCTACAGAGTCTTGTGACTGGTCTAAAATTTTCATGGTGTTCAAATTTCTGCAGCCTGCGATTGGTCCAATCAGGGGCGGATTTACCATAAGACACTGTAGGCGCGTGCCTACAGGCGCCTGATGATGGAAAGGCGTCTCACTTCCCTCCCTGATTGCCTCCCTCCTTCCCAATGCAGAGTCCTGTTGAGAGTGTAAATGCTCTCCCTGCTCTCTGCATTCCCCCGATGAGATCTCCTTTCAGTCAGGGCCAGGGCACCTCTAGGTTCTGAGGTTCCTCTAGCTACTTAATCCTTGTGGGTACCTCTAGCTACTAATACTGAGGGGCACATTTAGCTACCTATGATGGGCAAGGGAAGTAAGGGAGAAGTGACAGCTGAGACAGCCAGTACACTTGTGCTGCAGTTTGTTGGGGGGTTGTAGGTTCATGGAGGGCAAAGTCTAAGGTACCAGGACATCTGTGCCTATAGGCTCCTGCGAGGTAAATCCGGGCATGGATCCAATGCTTCCAAGGTGGAAGTATTTGGCTAAACAGAAGATTCGCTATATAATAGTGGACATCCAAAAAAATTTGCGTATTCTGTAAAAGAACACTTTTTTTAAGACTGTAACGTCTGAGTATTATGATCTTTATTACTAAACCTGTTTTGAATGTAACCTTGTATTTCTTATATTGCTGTTAACATTTAAAAAAAATCAATGAAACATTTGAAACACAAAAACACTTAATTGGTAATCGGTATTAAAAATCAGATTTCTGCGGCATTTGTTATAATCGGAATTTGCACAGAAATTGGAAATCATCATTTCCGACCATCCCTAGACTTAAAGAGAAACTCCGACCAAGAATTGAACTTTATCCCAATCAGTAGCTGATACCCCCTTTTACATGAGAAATCTATTCCTTTTCACAAACAGACCATCAGGGGGCGCTGTATGGCTGATATTGTGGTGAAACCCCTCCCACAAGAAACTCTGAGTATGTACTCCTGGCAGTTTCCTGTTTGTGAACCTTGCTGCATTGTGGGAAATAGCTGTTTACAGCTGTTTCCTACTGCCAAAAAGCATGCAGCAGCTACATCACCTGACAACAGTAAACATGGCACCATGTAATAAATGTCAGAATATAAATCAGGGATTTAAAAGATTTTACAATGGCCAAACACTGACTAAATGCTTTATACATAATTATTGTAAATTCCTTGTAGTGATAGAGGAGCACTGCCTCAAGTACACTTGTGATGTGCCACGGTTGAACCAGCTGCACACTGGCTCACTTGTCAAATCGTAGAGATGAAACCGGCACCATCTGGGTAAGTATAAGCTCTTTTATTGGCAATCAACAGCTGTCATCACAACGTTTCAGGGCAGCCGCCCCTTTGTCAAGCTGAGCTGTTAGCCATCAAATTTACACTGACATCAAATTGCTTTATATACAAAACATGGTAAGGAAATAACCAATCACAATAGCTCTCTTGTGTCAACCAATCCTGCAGTCCGTCCTCAGAGCGGACCTAATGGAGAACTACACTGATTAGCCTCAATAGGCACTGTAAATATGGATCCTCCCACTACTCGCACACTCACCTATGACTGCGCTGCAAAGAAACGCCTCAGTATCAGGGGACGCCTGGCTGTAACTCCCAGCAGGCCACCTCCCCCGCGGAATTTGCCTACGTAACGTGGGATGCGCGGCGCCAGCGCGCCGCCTCCCCCGTTGCCCTGACCACGGCTAGTGGGAATGCCGTAAACCTCCGCTCACCACTGCAGATGGAAAAGGAGGTGCGCCTCTACAGTGCCAGCCAATAGGCAGTGAACTTCCCAATGTAAGCAAAGCCACATGTCATGCAGACTCGCACGACATGTGGAATAACAGAGTGGCTGAATAGAACAAATTAAGACTCACTCGATGGACATGTAGGAGGCCGGCAGGTCAAACCATAGCGCTATATTACAATAATGATTGATCTTGTCTGCACGTACTGCTAAAGTGACATTTAAAAGGGTACAGTCAGAAAGGCACCACTGTTACACGTAATCACAATAACGCCCATGTGTACCAGTACACACAGAGGCATATGGAAAAAGGAAAAAATCAAATAAAAGGCAGTAAGTCTAGCTCTCGACTTAAACCTCGAGGCTCCATTGTATCAAGTTTCTTGATCCAAAATGCCTCTCTTTAAGGCCCAACATGTTCAATAATCATATATTTCAACTGGCTAACTTGATGGTTAGCTTGTTTAAAATGAAAGGCCACTGCCTGGTCAGTCAAAGATTCTCTAATCACATGTTTATGCGACGATAATCATTTTTTCATTTCTTGCGTCGTCTGCCCAACATATAAAAGGCCACAAGGGCACTTCAGTGCATAAACTACATAAGATGAATCGCACATAAAACAGTCACGTATCTTGAACTTGACACCTGAATGAGGATGCAGAATACATTGGCCCTTGGTTTCGCTATCTAGATGATATATTTTGCGTGTGGGCTACATTCGACCCTTGTTGAGTTCACTGAGGAATTGATGTCTAAGTGTAATGACATCAGATTGATGTTACACACTTCTACTCAGCGGGTTAATTTTTTGGATACCCTGGTTAATATCCAGGATGGTAAGCTGGTTACAGACCTCTATACTAAGCCCACGGATGTAAACTCCCTTTTACATTATC
Organism: Hyperolius riggenbachi; assembly: GCF_040937935.1. Taxonomy (NCBI): domain Eukaryota; kingdom Metazoa; phylum Chordata; class Amphibia; order Anura; family Hyperoliidae; genus Hyperolius; species Hyperolius riggenbachi. The sequence continues at coordinate 135,905,090 of NC_090647.1, read as the reverse complement.
TGAGTTTTAATCCATGGGCCACCAGGAGGTCTGATCCAGTCGGACAATTTCAAAGAGTGTATAGGATAGTTTGGGAGAATAAAGTCAGGACACAGAGATTTGATGAAATGCAAATGAAATTTACACATAGAGGTTATCCTGTGGATAGTGTGCAGGCTGCACGGAGTAGAGTTTTAGAAGGTGCAGAGAGTAGGGTTAGACATAGAGATGACATAAAAGGTTACCTTTTGTTACTAAATATAATACTGAAAGTGAAAATATAGCTAGGATCCTTAAGCGTCACTGGTATCTTCTTTCTGATAGTTTTCCTAATATTCAACAATTTTGTAATCCGCCTATTATCTCCTACAAAAGAGCGCCAAATTTGAGAGACCAATTTGTTCGCGCTGATACGAGGAGTTCCAGCAGAGGGGGTCAGTCAAGATGTAATCACATGGGAACATTTCCCTGTATGAACTGTGACCATTGCAGTTCTGTGATCAAGGGCCAATATATTCTGCATCCTCATTCGGGTGTCAAGTTCAAGATACGTGACTGTTTTACGTGCGATTCATCTTATGTACTTTATGCACTGAAGTGCAGAAATATATGATTATTGAACATGTTGGGCCCTTAAAGAGAGGAGGTGATAGGGTTAAAAGACAACGATACAGAGAGGCATTTTGGATCAAGAAACTTGATACAATGGAGCCTCGAGGTTTAAATCGAGAGCTAGACTTACTGCCTTTTATTTGATTTTTTCCTTTCTCCATATGCCTCTGTGTATACTGGTACACATGGGCGTTATTGTGATTACTTGTAACGGTGGTGCCTTTCTGACTGTACCCTTTTAAATGTCACTTTAGCAGTACGTGCAGACAATATCAATCATTATTGTAATATAGCGCTATGGTTTGACCTGCCGGCCTCCTACATGTCCATTGAGTGAGTCTTAATTTGTTCTATTCAGCCACTCTGTTATTCCACATGTCGTGCGAGTCTGCATGACATGTGGCTTTGCTTACGATTGGCTGGCACTGTAGAGGCGCCTCCTTGTCCATCTACAGTGGTGAGCGGAGGTTTACGCCGCTCCCACTAGCCGTAGTCAGGGCAACGGGGGAGGTCGCCCATCCCACGTTACGTAGGCAGTTCCCCATCAGGTCCGCGGGGGAGGTGGCCTGCTGGGAGTTACAGCCAAATGTCCCCTGATACTGAGGCGTTCCTTTGCAGCGCAGTCATAGGTGAGTGTGCAAGTAGTTAGAGGATCCATATATTAAAATGTACCTATTGAGGCTAACCACTGTAGTTCCCCGTTAGGTCCGCTCTGAGGATGGACTGCAGGATTGGTTGACACAAGAGAGCTATTGTGGTTGGTTATTGTGAAGAAACGCGGAAAAGCCGCCGCATGGACGCAGGATGAGGCGGCTGTTTCCGCGGCTGGCATAGCGGAACGCGGAGAAACCGCCGCGCCTGAGGCGGCGGTTTGCGTGCACAGGCCTGCTACTGACAGTCTGACCAGGCGCAGGGAGGCCACCGCATGTGCAGATAGCGGTGCGTCTCACCCCGCGTGCAGGCCAGCAGAAACATTGCAAAGTGTGACTGGTGTGGCTGGGACTGATAGTCCACACAGGTTCAGAATGAGGCAGAGTTTATATGACAGCCAGAAGAAGGTCAGCTGACCAAGCTGGTCAGCTGACATTTCCACCACTTTTCATTGGCCCAGCACTTTAGGGTGGCGCTAGAGAGCGCTATAGTATATATACTGGTGGCTGGGCATTTTCTGGTTGTCTGCCGTTGCGATCACTACGTGGTAGCACTCAGGCCTTGTCTGTTTCTGTGTTCTAGCATAGTTTCCAAAGGTGTTGACATCAAGGAGCTCACACCTTCGCATTAGGAATATTGAATTGTATTATTTGTTATGACCTTCTGCCTGCCTGACTATTCCTCTGAACTCTGATCCTGTACCTTGCTATTTCTGATATCCTGTTGCCAACCTCTGCTCGTTCCTGGACTCTGTACCTGCCTCCTGATTCTGTACCTCGTTATTCTGATTCTCCGTTGCCTGACTCTGCCTGTTATTTGATTCCGTATCTGCCTTCTGATCCTGTACCTTATCTGTCTGTGTGTTGACGACCTGGCTTGGCTGACCTCGAGAACTAGCCTTACTGTTAGAGGCAGTTCCCAAACCTGTTAGTGACACCCGCTCATTGGTGTCACTCACGCTATATCCTTCCCACCTTCTGCTTAGCTCCTCCCCCGGGAGAGCCTAGGCTTACGGAAGGAGCATATGTCTGTGCAGTATTCCTTACTGCCTCTGTACCTACTCCTTAGGTACTGTCCACTAGTGTTACTGTTACACCCAATCACTCACTTCTCTCTCAGGTGTCCAGAGGTTAGGATATATATCTGATTATCGGTGATACTGCAGATCATCAATAATCGGGTATATTCTGCATTCTCGGTGATACTGCAGATCACCGGTAATCAGACCCTCTCTGTGTTACACCGATCGTTACAGTTATTTCCTCACCATGTTTTGTATATAAAGCGATTTGATGTCAGTGTAAATTTGATTGCTAACAGCTCAGCTTCACAAAGGGACGGCTGCCCTGAAACGTTGTGATGACAGCTGTTGATTGCCAATGAAAAAGCTTATACTTACCCAGATGGTGCCGGTTTCATCTCTACGATTTTACATAATTATTGTAAAAATGAAGCACTTTTTAAAATTACATTATTTTCACTGGAGTTCCTCTTTAAGACAGAACACCTGATCTGCATGCTTGTTTAGGGTCTATAGATAAATGTAATAGAGGCAGAAGATCAGAAGGACAGCCATTCTACTTGCATTGTTTAAAAGGAAATAAATATGGCAGTGCAGTCTCCATATCACACTCACCTTGAGTTCCCTTTAAGATTAAGGAAGGCCAGCCAGTGGTGACAGTTTGGGGATATCAGCGTTACTTTTCAATCCAAATGTCACATACTAGGATAATGTTGTGCTAAGATATCAGGGCAAAAATCAATACTGTAATGTTACTTCATTATGCTTTATGCTTCTGCACATCACTAGTCATGACTTCTGCAATGTCTGCATTACCCCTTCATGACAGCATACTGTAACTTAACCACTTTCGAACCCACAGTCTCTGCCCCCATAAGGACCAGAGACGGCTGGTACCAAAGAACGGCACCTCCCAACGAATCGCCCACTCCCACCACTGCTGCATCCCTGCAGGCCCCTCTCTCTGCCGTCAGAGCTGTGTGAGCAGGTCAGGAGCCGCTTTCATTGGCTCCTGACGCTGTCCCCCAATGTGAGCCAATGGGATTGGCTAACAGTGATGACAGGGTCAGAAGCCAATGAAATCAGCTCTGCTGTCATACCGACAGCAGGGTGGGTGATGTGCGGGGGGGGGGAGAGAGCGTCACGATCAGCGGTAGCGGCGGGAGCGTGCAGTGGGATGATTGAAATCTATGCCCTGGTAGGTATTAGGGATGGTCAGAAATGCCAATTTCCGTTTTCGCCGAAAAGCCGCATTCTGCCATTGCCAATTACCGCTACCGATTCCGCTTTCCGCTAACGATTTTCGCATTCCGATGTGGATTTTCGCGGAAATTTCCGCCGAATTTAACATTGATTTTCTCAAAAACTACAAGGACTTTTTGAAATATGTGTTTTCCTCTTGTTCCCACTTGTCTGCTTAACATGCCCTGAAAATTTGGTGTTTATAGCCTATGGGGGCTTTGCTATTAACCTCTCAAATCGGCATAATACTGCATATCGGTAATGCGAATTTTCTGCATTTTTCTGCATTTTTCGTTACAGTCAACAGCGGCCATCTTTGGCGGTTAATAGCAAAGCCACCGTAGGTTCTACAAATACCAAATTATCAGGGTTTGTTAAGCAGAAAAGTGAAAACAAGAGGAAAAAAACATTTCAAAAACACTTTGTAAATTTTGAGAAAATCGATGTTAAAATCGGCAGAAATTACCGCTAAAATCCGCATTGGAACTGCCATACAGTATGATGCCGACTTAAAAGGTTAATAGCAAAGCCCCCATAAGCGCTAGAAACACCAAATTTTCAGGGAATGTTAAGTAGAAAAGTAGGAACAAGAGGAAAAAAATCTTTCAAAAATACCTTGTAGTTTTTGAAAAAATTGATGTTAAAGTTGGCGGAAATTTCCGCGATTACCGCTCTTGCATTAAGGATTTCTAAATTTCGATGCAGAAATGTAATTTCCGATCTGAAATTCGGAAATTGCATTTCCGCGGAATCCGAAGGAGCATCCCAAGCAGGTATAACAGGATCAAAACGGTGAAGATTTCAATTATCAAATTTCCAGTGGTTAAGAAGTTCCAGACAGGGGTCACAAGTTTATCCAATGTAAGCACCATATGTACATTATCCATTGTAAACACCATATGTACAGTAGAGATGTCGCGAACCTCCGATTTTCGGTTCGCATTCACAAACTTTCACGGAAGATTCGGTTCGTGCAAACTTTCGCAAACCGCAATAGACTTCAATGGGAAGGTGAACTTAAAAATTTTGAAAAATTTCTGCTGACTAGAAAAATGATAGAAACGATGTTTCAAGGGGTCTAATACCTGGAGGAAGACATGGTTGAGTGAAATACACATCAAAAGTCCCAGAATTTTTTTGGGATTTAATACAAAGCAGTGTTTTAAGGTCAGAAATGTCATTAAATGTTCAATTGCAGGCCTACACTGATTTACAACATCAGGAAGTGTAATCCCTCTCTCCCTCCTCCCGGAGGGAGGGTCTTGTCTTCCAGGGAATTGTAGTATTTCAAAAGCCAGCTTACATACCTTGGTCGGGAATTGAACCCAGGTCTGAGTGCGTGGTAGGTAGCTCACTTCACCACTATACCACCACCAACACTACATGCTGAAGCCAGCCTAGCATGTACCATTATGATATATCCAAGAGAAAAATGAGCTTGCTTAGGGAGTTGTAGTATGTCAAAAGCAAACTCACATTGGCCAGGAATCGAACCCAGGCCTACCACGTGGTAGGCTGCTATCCTAACCATTATACCACCAACACAACACACTACAATGCTACATGCTGAAGCCAGCCTAGCATGTACCATTGTGATATACTCAAGAGAAAAATGAGCTCTCTCTCTCTCTAGGACTTTATGCCATTGACGTGAATTTTCAGCTTAAAACCATCAACGGATACCGGCAGAATTTCACAGACAATTTCGGAATTCCGCCGGATTGAAAAAGCAATTCCGTTCCGACCAAACGGAATGGAATGACCAATTTCCGCCCAAAATTGCGGAAAAAACAATTCCGTGGAAAGCGGGGACCATCCCTACTAGAGAGAGAGCGAGAGAGATGGATCTACATGGCCATGCCTGGGTGGGCTTGAACTACCAACCTTTCAGTTAACAGCCAAACACGCTAACCAATTGTGCCACAAAGACTGTGTACCACAAAGACTGTGCACGCAGTTGCAGTTGAATGATTTTATGGGGATGTATATGTGTCTTTTGGAGGAAGGAAGTAAGTCTGCTCCAAAAAGTTTCAGCATATAGTGCTGGTGGTATAATGGTTAGGATAGCAGCCACAGAGCAGTAGGCCTGGGTTCTACTCCTGGCCAATGTGAGTTAGCTTTTAACATACTACAAATCCTTAAGCAATTTTCTCTTGGATATATCATAATGGTACATGCTAGGCTGGCTTCAGCATGTAGCATTGTAGTATGTGGTGTTGGTAGTATAATGGTTAGGATAGCAGCCTACAGAGCGGTAGGCCTGGGTTCTATTCCTGGCCAATTTGATTTAGCTTTTGACATACTACAAATCCTTAAGCAATTTTCTCTTGGATATATCATAATGGTACATGCTAGGCTGGGTTCAGCATGTAGCATTGTAGTGTGTGGTGTTGGTGGTATAATGGTTAGGATAGCAGCCTATAGAGCGGTAGGCCTGGGTTCTATTCCTGGCCAATGTGAGTTAGCTTTTGACATGCTACAAATCCTTAAGCAATTTTCTCTTGGATATATCATAATGGTACATGCTAGGCTGACTTCAGCATGTAGCATTGTAGTGTGTGGTGTTGGTGTTATAATGGTTAGGATAGCAGCCTACAGAGTGGTAGGCCTGGGTTCTATTCCTGGCCAATGTGAGTTAGCTTTTGACATACTACAAATCCTTAAGCAATTTTCTCTTGGATATATCATAATGATACATGCTAGGCAGGCTTCAGCATGTAGTGTTGGTGGTGGTATAGTGATGAAGTGAGCTACCTACCACGCACTCAGACCTCGGTTCAATTCCCAGCCAAGGTATGTAAGCTGGCTTTTGAAATACTACAATTCCCTGGAAGACAAGACCCTCCTACCGGAGGGAGTGAGGGAGGAATATAAGGAACAACAATCAACTAGGAGAAAACCTACAAGACCCTAACTAAACTCTCCCTAGCAGAGTCTGTCAGCAGCTGTCCCTTAACTAATTACTGTAGGCAGACGAGTGAGTAAAACGACAGGAGAACCTTGCCTTTTATAAGGGGGGGGGGGCTCCAGGAGTGAGTGCAGTCTGATTGGTGACAATGTTCCTGCTGACTGTGATGTAGAGGGTCAAAGTTCTGCTCAATGGAGCATTATGGGGGCGATTCAAACTTTCCCAAAAGTTCACAACCACCTAAAGTTCCCCTGGAACCATTCGTGGGTAAACCGTGTACACACACACACACACACACTTGTCTCTGATTAAATGAACTGTATTTTTTTAACTTCCTGTCAATTACAATAGGTAGTATGATCTGACAGCTCTGATCCTCATACCAACTGGTTTTGGATTAGTCCATCGCCTCATGGGGGATTCTCAAAGTTTCTTTTAATTGCTTTAAAAAGATTCCCTGAAAAGGATCTAACCAAAGATCCTAGCCAGCCTGCTCATGTTCGCATTCACTATTCTGGCAGTTGGACCATGTAAATGAGTAAATGCCATGCAAGGAGTGCTTTTGAAAATAAAATAAATCCTGAGATTACACCCAGAAAGAGATGGACTAGTCCAAAACCTGTTGGTAAGAGGTTCAGAACTGGCCAATTATATGGATACTGTAAGTAACATGCAAAGAAAATAAAAAAATATATTGCATTTACTATGAGACAAACACACATGTTATATGGAGGTATAAATATTAAATGTTATAGTTTTCCACCATTGTGCCCCTTTAATTAATGCCCTGCACTCCACAATTTGCCACATTCTTCTTCTACCTAGGTTGCTAGGCAATCATAGCACACTGGTCAGCTAAAAATATGTGTCAGTAACTTGCAGATACAGCTCAGACTCTAAGGGTTTAAAGGCATCAAGCAAGCACTAGTCCACGCCTGAGGCCACAGCTTCACAGCACTGGCTCCATTCCTTTTACAGTATTTATTCTGGTATTTAGCACCTAGAAACCGCTGACAGACAGCTTCTCTTATCTGTGTGTAATCTTGGCTACTGCTATCACTTTTCAAAGCTGATACATAAGAATAAACTGCATTTGCATAATGTTTACTACACTTTGTTACCTGCACTTGTAACAAAAAAAAGTGTGATAACCTAATTTCTCCTGTGAGAGTATTCTATTCTGGATGTGTGAGTGTTTCAATTCAGAATAAAAGTGTTTATATGTAGGCTTGTCCAGGTTTAAGGCTTATTAACCCAATGAAAGCCCTCGCTGGAGAAATGTTTAAACTACCGAGGATATTTATACTGGAGGGTGTGAAGTAAGCAAATTACTAACCAAATGGAAATATGTAAACAGAAGAATATGGAATTTGCAGTTGTCGAAGGCGTTCTAAAAATGCAAGCTTTCTGACTGTTGTGCCAATCTTCTTCTTTCAGAACCACTGAATGTGTGCTGATCTGGTGTTTTTACCGGTTGCCTGCTTTTTCTAGGTGTATGACTTCTGAAGCCTGATGATCAGCATGAACCAGGTAAGTGACATTTGCTCCCTTTGAATTCTCCCAGTACAAGTTGGCTTGATCAACTGATTTCACATACAGTATCTCACAAAAGTAAGAACACCTCACATTTCTGTAAATATTTTATTATAGTTTAAATGGGATAAAACTAACGTGGTGATACAATGTAAAGTTTTCCGTGTGCAGCTTGTATAACAGTGTGAATTTGCTGTTCCACCAAAATAACTCAACACACAGCCATGCACCCCTAAGTGAAGAATGAGAAAACTGTGCCAAAGTGCTAATATTTTATGTGCTCACTTTTATTTTCCAGCACTGCCTTATCTCTCTTGGACATGGAGTTCACTAGAGCCTCACGGATTGCCCCTGGAATCCTTTTCCACTCCATAATAAAGCTGGTGGATGTTAGAGACCCTGTGCTCCTCCACCCTCCATTTCAGGATGCCTCACAGATGCTTAATCGGGTTTAGGTCTGGATACATACTTGCCCATTCCAGCACCTTTACCCTCAGTTTCTTTAGCAAGGCAGTGGTCATCTTGGAGGTGTGTTTGGGATTATTGGAATGCTGCCATGCCGCCCATTTTCCAAAGGAAGGGCATCATGCTCTGATTCAGTATTTCACAGTATGGGCTTGATTCACAAAGCCGTGCTAACTGTTAGCACACTGGTGAAAAGCCCATTATCACGCCTAAACTCAGTTTAGGGGTGATAAAATAAACGCGCGCAACGCCATTAAACCCTATGCGACATTTCACGCGCACCAGACTTTGCGTGTGCAAAACCCTGCGCACGAGTTTTTCCCTCAAAGCAGTGCTATCCTACTTAGTGCAATGTTTATCACGCCCAAAAGTCTTTAGGCGTGCTAACTAGGTTAGCACCGCTTTGTGAATCAAGCCCTATATGTCTGCATTCATTGGCATGTTTTGTAGTGTACAGCAATTTTAACAATTTAAACAGTATTTACACAAGGAATACAGTCCATATTTATTACTGCAAGATGTAGACATCACATTTGAAGTGTGCCTTATATACTGTATGTCCTCAGTAAATGTTGACTTTAAGAGTTTTTCTTGTCTAGGAATGTTTTATTCCCCATAAAATCCCTATCAAGAAACATAACTGCCAATCATGGCAAATAAGAGACCTCTTTGTTTAACACAAAGGTGGAGACACCCAGAGCCTAATATAGTGTAGTATGTACTGGTAGAGTGGACATGTAAGGTAAGTATACTCACAAACAAGGGTTACCATCTAGGTAACCAACCACTATATCAGCAGGTGGGGAGATTCGGTCTGTCCCTACTCAGGATTAAGAAGTCGTTCTCTGTAGATAGGAAATACGGGGCAACACCTCTCCACCAAGGGTGGACTCAGGAACTGTATATGCAGACAGAGGCGCCAAAAAGATAACATTTACTAAAAATATTAAAATGAGAGGAGGCAGAGGTGGACTTATCAAGCAAACACGCAAAGAGACTGTTGTATATATTAAAAACAACAAGGGTTTATTTGTATACTCCCTGGAGTAGGAGGAGGTAAATCCATCTCTGCCTCCTCTCATTTTAACATTTTTAGTACATTTTATTATTCTTTTGTCGCCTCTGTCTGCATATACAGCTCTTTGTTTAAAAGTGCCCCAGTTATGAGACATTCTGCAGGGAAAACTTGATACAAGCATAACTGATAAAAATATTATGGATAATGGATTATGGATATGGATAATGAATGCAAGTGTAGGAATTTGATAAGACAGCTCTATCCAGTCTATGATTAAAGTAATTTGTTTTTATACCTCCAGCATAGGATTGTGTAGTACACTGTGTCCACTGTGTAGGTAATATATTTAGATAATACAGATGTGATTCCTTCCTATAGCTATATATTGCTGTATACAGCCAGAAAAGTTGCACTGTGATTAGCAACATACAAGGCAAAGTCACTTTTAGAAATAATGTTAAATATTCATTTCCTCGTTGAACTTTGTTGACACATGACCATAGCTTCCAGTCTTTGTAAACAACTTAAAGCAGCACTAAATGGGCTACAGGAGAGCATTCTGACCTATACTGTCAGGGTACTGAAATTTGCTGGGCAGTGGGGTTTTTGCAGTGGAGTCATTTAGCAATTTTTTCAGAACCCACTATAGTAATTTTAGTTAGGTTTAGGGTGGAGACTGGAGGAGAATAAGGGCCATCTTTACACTTTTATCTAAAGATCTAACGATTTTTATTTCATTAATCTTTTTTCTTTTTTGCTGATTTATTAGTTATTATTTTCAATGTTTTTTTTTTCAATCAGGGAAATATTATATTCTAAATGTGACATTTTTTTTTATAGTTCTACCGGCTAGTCTAATGCTGAGTAATAAAAACCCTCATAATGTGTACAGCAGTCCCATTTTGTGGTTTTACAATCTATCACTAAATATCTCTATGACACCCACAAATTAGCAACCCTGCCCGGATTTACATCACAGGAGCCTATAGGCACAGATGTCCTGGCACCCTATACTTCGCCCTCCATGAATCAACAAACCCCCGCTGAAGCACACCACAAGTGTGTTGGCTGACCCAGCTGTCACTTCTCCCTTACCCGTCACCGTCAGGTGTCAGCTACAGGTGTCTCTTAGCATTAGGTAGCCAGAGGTACCCTAAGTATTAAATAGCTAGAGGTACTGAAGGGAGATTTCATCAGTGGAATGCTGAGAGCTGGGTGAGTATCCTCATTTACAATCAACTTGAGACTCTGCATAATGAAGGAGGGAGGCACTTGGAAAGGTGATTAACACTAGATTTACCAGGGCTGCGCAAATTTGCGTTAATTCCCCACAGCTCACACCTAGTAGCATCCCTGCTGAGTTTGTTAACATGCCATCAGCTCCATTGTTCTCTTTCTTTTGTTCTGAAAACACAACCATTACCTGTGAGGCCTGAGCATTTGTTTACTCTACCTCACATCCCCCACAACCAGAGAGTTCTGTTCTTTGTGTGCCAGACTGATACTGTAATCAAGGGGCTTTTATTGGTGTTTCAATGTGCACTGTGTGGGTAGAGGTCATGGGAGTGCCCAGTGCAGTAGCAAGTCACTCGTGCTTCACTGCGCAAGCTGGACCCACAAAGTCTGCTAAGGTTTGTCATTGCCATAATACATATGATATTTATATAAACCCACGACGGACAATTTCTTTACTTCACTGTCACTGTCGCACAGACTGCTGCAGTGCAAAACAATGCTATTGGGCACGGTGAATAAAGTCCGGTGTGAACTTCCTCAGCTTGCAAAAGACACTGCACAGCGAGAGGTATTATTATTATTTATTGTATTTATAAAGCGCCAACATATTATGCAGCACTGAATAATAATTTAGGTTACAGACAATATTTAGGGGTGACATACAGCAATATGACAATACAGGAATACAAGAAAACCAGATCACACAGCACAGTATGAGTACAAGGTAATGCTTAGTCAGTCACTGGATGGGAGCATGGAGATTAGGCAAGTTAGGTTCACTCAAATGCATAGCATGGGTTCACAGTAATGGAGGTGCATGATCAGGTAGGACACAAAAGGAGGAGGACCCTGCCCAAAGGCTTACAATCTAGAGGGAGAGGTAGGGACACGAGAGGTAGGGGACCAGAGTTCAGCTGTGGGTTTAGAGCAATTGTGAGGGGTGGTAGGCCAGAGTGAAAAGGTGAGTTTTGAGGGCCTTCTTGAAGGTGTTGAAGGATGGGGCTGCCCTAATGGGTGGAGGTAGGGAGTTCCATAGTGTTGGAGCGGCTCTTGAGAAGTCCTGGAGGCGTGCATGGGACTGGGTTATGCGGGGGATGGTCAGGCGAAGTTCATTGGAGGAGCGGAGTGAGCGGCTTGGTGTGTATCGATAACGTTTATAGATATTAGTTTCGCGCAAAAAATCTCGTTTGCGCGCGAAAACGTTATCGTTTCACGTGAAAATTCACGATCGCGCAAAACCAAAAATTCTGTTTTCTTTTTCAGTGTTTCAAACTTTACAGAGTTTACAGCGTTTGCAGACCCAGTGTCCATCGTCCCTGCATTTGGCACAGGTGAATTTTTGACATGTTGCACAGGTAAACCTGCTGCGATTCCTGCTGCAGCTCTCTTGCACCTGGCACTGTGTTGTCTGTACAGTCCCTGGCACAGCAGCTGCAACAGCTTCAGCAGCCCGCCTTTGTGCCAATATTTCCTTGTGCTGCATGAATCGGCAACGGAGTTCCTTAGCTAGAAGACTCAGAAACAATCTTCTTTTGCCTGTCCACCCTGTACATGTCTTGTACAAAATGTAGGCATTCACCGCCGCCAGGTCCAGCATATTGTAAAAAACTGCTACTGGTCACCTGCGTGTTGCTGCTCTTATGGAATACATCCGTGCCATTTGGTCCAACACGTCTACACCACACTGTAAAAGCAGAGAGAGAGAGAGACATGAGTATATGTGCTTTTTTTTCTATAGGCCTGTATAGTACACATCAGAAAACATTGTAGCACTGGCAGGGGCGTTCCTTGGGTCCTTGGAGATCGGGGCACCTGTGCGCCCCGCCCAGCCAGCAGTGTCAGACCTCGATCAGCCGGCGACCAGTTAGAGTGGGCGCTAGGACCTACCTAGCGGACACCGCTGATATGCGGAAGTGACATCACTTCCGCATATTTGCGCCTGGCACCCGCTCTAACTGGTCGGGTCGCCCGCTGATCGAGGTCTGATGCTGCTGGCGAGTGACAGCAGGGACCCCCAGTTAGGTAGTGAGTGACGGCAGGGACCCCCGTTAGATAGTGAGTGACAGCAGGGAACCCAGGTTAGATAGTGAGTGACAAGGACCCCCGTTAGGTAGTGAGTGACAGGCGCCCCCTCACCTCGCAGCCAGCAGCGTCAGACCTCGATCAGCGGGCGACCCGACCAGTTAGAGCGGGCGCCAGGCGCAAATATGCGGAAGTGATGTCACTTCCGCATATCAGCGGTGTCCGCTAGGTAGGTCCTTGTGCCCACTCTAACTGGTCGCCGGCTGATCGAGGTCTGACGCTGCTGGCTGTCTGGCAGCGGGAACAGCTGCGGCGGCCGGGGAAGGGGGGGGGAGGTGGTGTGTGTGACAGCGGGGCCGTTCTTCCCGCGTGTCCTTGTCATCAAATCGAAGGTGTTGCATAATTGAAATTAATCTATTTCGGGGCATTGTCTCTTTGATTACTGGCACCCCAGTTAGGTAGTGAGTGACAGCAGGGACCCCTGTTAGGTAGTGAGTGACAGCAGGGACCCCCATTAGATAGTGAGTGACAGGGACCCCAGGTTAGATAGTGAGTGACAGGGACCACCGTTAGGTAGTGAGTGACAGGCGCCCCTCACCTCGCAGCCAGCAGCGACCTGACCAGTTAGAGTGGGCGCCGGGCGCAAATATGCAGAAGTGATGTCACTTCCGCATATCAGCGGTGTCCGCTAGGGCCCCCCAAAATAGCGCTAGCGGCGCCACTGAGCACTGGTGTAAAATTCAGTGCAGTTTCTAGGCTAAAATGCACCCAGGGCGAGGGTGTAAAAATTGCACCCCCCCCAAAGCAAGGTATGGGTGCCCGCAGTATAGGTTAGCCAGGTCTAGTTGCACTCAGTATAGATTCCCCCAGTATAGGTAGCCCAAAATAGGTACCCCAGTATAGGTAGCCAGCTATAGGTCCCCCCAGTATAGGTAGCCAGGCATAGGTGAGCCAGTATAGTTGCCCCCAGTACAGGTTAGCTAGATGGGTGCCTCTAATATAGGTAGCCAGAATAGTTGCCCCCAGCATAGGTTAGATAGGTAGATGCCCCCAGTATAGGTTAGTTAGGTAGGTGCCTCCAATATAGGTAGCCAGTATAGTTGTCACCTGTATAGGCTAGCTAGGTAGGTAGGTAGGTGCCCCCAATACTGGTTAGATAAGTTAATGTTCCCACTATAGGTTAGATAGGTAGCTGCCCCCCAGTATAGGTTAGATAGGTAGGTGCCCTCCAGTATAGGTTAGATAGGTAGGTGCCCCCCAGTATAGGTTAGATAGGTAGGTGCCCCCCAGTATAGGTTAGATTAGGTAGCTGCCCCCTCAGTATAGGTTAGATTAGGTAGCTGCCCCCCAGGTTAGATAGGTAGGTGCCCCCCAGGGTAGGTTAGATATGTAGGCGCCCCCCAGTATAGGTTAGGTAGGTGCCCCCCATGATGGAGGGGGGAGCCGCAGCCGCGGGGAGGGCAGCCCAACCTCTCCCTCCCTTCTTCTCCCCAGCCGCCCTCCGTGCTCCCCCCTCAGACTGCAAAGCAATGGGCAGGGAAGCGCTATACAAAACTACTCACCTTCCTGGTTCCAATCGCTGCTCTCTCGCCGCCAGTCTCCTCTCTGCACAGAGTAGACGCTGATACACACGCTGCTTCCTGTGTGTGTATCAGCGTCTACTCTGTGCAGAGAGGAGACTGGCGGCGAGAGAGCAGCGATTGGAACCAGGGAGGTGAGTAGTTTTGTATAGCGCTTCCCTGCCCATTGCTTTGCAGTCCGAGGGGGGAGCACGGAGGGCGTCCTGGGAGAGGAAGGGAGGGAGAGGTCGGGCTGCCCTCCCCGCGGCTGCAGCTCCCCCCTCCATCACAGCGCCCCCCCCCCCCTCCCAACAGCGCTCAGGGCGCCTGCACGGCCCTAGAAACGGCCATGGTAAAATTATACACACATTCACATACCTTCATGTGGTTATAGTCTGTTATCGTGTTGGGTTTCCTCTTTCTGCCGTCACCGATCGTCACGTCTTGGTGCATGGAACTTAGAACACACACAGTCTTGTTTTTTTTAGGTGCATAAATTGTCAAGGAGACACTGCCACGTCTAAGCACTGAAGTGGAGAATACCTCTCGCTGTGCAGTGTCTTTTGCAAGCTGAGGAAGTTCACGCCGGACTTTATTCACCGTGCCCAATAGCATTGTTTTGCGCCGCAGCAGTCTGTGCAACAGTGACAGTGAAGTAGAGAAATTGTCCGTCGTGACATTTCTCCCATCATCCAAAAATGGCTCCATCAGATTCATGACCACGTTCTCTGCCAGCCTCTCTCCCTCCGACAGGACAGCATCACACCTTTTGGCCACCTCTACAGCATTCATATGTTGTGAAAAGCCAGCCTAATTGCATTACAGTATCTGCCATACTGCCATCAATGCCATGGCAATGGAATGCCTCAGTCTGTCATCATTTGTCATGTCAATGGAACACTGCCAAAAGTGCCAATTGCCCTCTGATTGCATTTTGCTGCATGAATCGGCAACAGAGTTCTGTGTCTGCGTGGGTTTCCTCCGGGCACTCCGGTTTCCTCCCACATCCCAAAAACATACAGATAAGTTAATTGGCTTCCCCATAAAATTGGCCCTAGATGACGATACATACACTACATGATACATACATAGACATACTGTATGATTATGTCAGGGACTAGATTTTGAGCCACTCTGAGGGACAGTTAGTGATGAGACAATATACTCTGTACAGTGCTACGTAATATGATACGGCAGGCATGTCTGAAGGTTTCCATCCAAGTCTCACACAGCTACTTTGTGTAAACAAATGTGCAAGGCCTTAGGTAATGGGTGGTTTGCACAACAATAGATTGAAGATAATCAACCCTGAAGACCTGTGAACATCTCAGCAGGAGTGAATAACACCTCTAGCCTTGCAACAGAAAGTAGAAAACTCGGTAATTCTAGTGTTAAGCCGCCTTTCCATCATCTGGCGCCTGTAGGCACATGCCTACAGTGCCTTATGGTAAATCCGGCCCTGTGAGCAACAGACAAATATTGTGACTAATCTCACCTGTCAGAAGCCACTCTCTTTAGCCTCGCCCCATCATTGCTCTGCCTCCCTCCATTGAACAGTTGGAGATTCCAGGCTATAGCTGAGAAGCATGTCTGTGTAAAGCACTCATACTCTGCAGTGTCACCCTGATGATCAAGCAAAGATTGTAAAGGCGACACTACCTTGAGCTTAATATGAGGATCAGTATGTAATCCCTTGGGTGACATTGCAGGATCAAGGCTGTACAGATGCATCACTAGCCTAAAGGAGCGGCACACAAGTGACTTCACATGGTGGGCGGGGGGAGTAGGTTGAACAATGCTCTTGGCCAAGTCGATCTGCTGGGCTAATCACTGGCAGAGGCATCAGATGGCACTAGGGGCATTTGCTAGATTCTCATCAGAAGCGGTCCTTATCAGCCGTTTTAGCCGAGTTTCCTCCAATGTGTGTACTCAACTTTAGCATGTGTTTGAGGCTGAATTAGCAAACTTTGTGAGCAAAAAAAACCCCTTGACTAAATAGCTCCATAGAGAACAATAGGGCTGAGTAATCAATCACCAAGTCTAGGGACTTTGCTCTTGTGTGAGGTTGATTCATTGCAATAGTAAAGCATCTTCTGCTCAAAAAAGATTACCAGATAGAGCACAACAACGCTAAAAACATTATTTGTAATGTTTTAAATGCTTTAGTTTTAAATAATAATAAAAATGATTTCTTAATGTTGCATTTTTTTGTGTTAAGTACAGTAAATAAATAAAATGCATATGCTAGAAAAAGCACTCTCTATTCCCTTTACCATGATTAAAATGCAGTTTTGAGTGTTAAAAACAGTAATGATAATAAATGTAACATTATAATAAAACATTTTAACTTAGCTTGAGTTAGTCTCTGAAACAAAACTCCTACAGCCTTACATATATTACGTTGGCAGCCACACTGATGTTCTCTGAGAATCTCTGCCAAACTGTGATAAAAGTAATACGTCAAAAACTTATAAAGATAATAATAAAGGATCAGGGAAAGTAGACTGATTTGATTTAAGGAAAGCAAGTGGTAAATGTATTACAGTTGCACACAAGTGAAAAAAATGACCTAAATATAATAAGCCAGTAGATTAAACCTGCATTATATATTGTCCCAGACAGAATTACTATGCCACACTGTAAATGTGCACCAATATTTATAACGCTATTAATTACTATTGCAAAGGGCCGTAGCTATTCATGCAAATATCTATTTGATGCAGCAGCAGCAATGACCTTGAATAATGGGAAATAATAGGTTAGATTTACTGCTCTGTAGTTGACCATCCAATGAATAAGTTATTGATTGCTAATTTTGATTGCATGTGTTGCAATGTAAATAGTTCTCTCTTATTTGTTATGTACCATGGTTCTGTAAGCACAGGCTGTGCAGAAATACTAAAGTGGAACACCAGACAATTTTTTTTTTTTTTTGACAGAACACTGCACATTTGTAATTGGTGAGGATGGTATAGGATAGGTCAAATCAGACAAACATAATAGGATTTTGTCTGGAAGCACACTTTGTCTCCATTTCTACTCTGTGCTGGCTAGTGATGAGCATACATTTCTCATAATCTTAATGTCGCTTCGTAATTCACAGTTACGATGGAAAATCGTAATGCGAAATTTTGGAAAAATTTGAAATTAATTTTGCATGTAAATGTAATCCATTTGTAATTATGTGCTGACTTTAGCGGTTTACAGCATAGCTCCATACATGCTATCATCACCCTACATGCTATTTATGTTAAAGAGGAACTTCAGCCTAAACAAACATACTGTCATTAAGTTACATTTGTTATGTTAATTAAAATAGATAGGTAATATAATATCTTACCCACCCTGTTTTAAAAAAAAACAGGCTAATGTTTGTGATTGCATGGGGGCAGCCATCTTTTTAAATGAAAGGAGGTGACAGGGAGCATGAGACACAGTTCCAACTGTCCTGTGTCCTGATTACCCCTCCAAGCTGCGTGCGCTAGACAACGAGAACATCATCAGGAATCCCATCATGCTTTGCACAGCATCAGGCAACAATCAGGGGAATCAATTTCTTTGATGGGGCAGAGCTTAGCTTCTGTGCAGCTAAAAATGAGGCTTAGGTAAGAAAAACAAAGTTCTGATGCTGTGAAACTGTTAAAGAAGCACCAAGCCTTTTCAATGCTGCTGAGTAGAATTTTAGTCTGGAGGTTCACTTTAAGGTGGAATATTGGGAACAAGTCAAAAACATTTTTTTCCCAAAAAGAACTTGTAGTTTTTGTGATAATTGATTTTGAAAATGCAAAGGAATTATGGTTTATAAAAAAAAAAAAAAAAAAGTTCATTTTGAATGTTTTTTTTTCCCACTTGTTCCCATTTTTTCCCTTAACATACGTAGCAATTTTGGTGATGATAACATGTATGGGGGGTTTGCTATTGACAACTAAAGTTGAAAAATGATGTGAAATTTTGCATAATCACTAGAGCTGGTATTCCAGCTTCTGTCTATGAGACAGGTCTTTGCTAATTCAAATCCACATCTGAATCCTTCTTCCCTCCCAAAGCACGGCAATGGAGATTGAGATGCAATTTGCGAAAAAATGCAGAAGACAGTCTGTTGACTTCTATAGGCTGTCGTTTTGAATCCAAATTTGCGTGCAGGAAAATGGAGGGAATGAAGACCATTGGAAACAGGGCCTAAGGCTCTCTATAAAAAAAAAAAAAAGTATTCAGAGGAATTGCAAGAACTTTTGCCTAAAAAAGGCAGATTTTCCAATTAGCACTTAATAAATAAATAATGTCTGTAAAAAAAGTGCAATGCCTGCAGGGATGTAACCATGCCTATGACAGGGCCCCCTGAATTTTTGGGGTGGCAGAGCCAGGGGAGCATAGGTGGGAGGTCTCAGTGGAGAAAGGCAGACGTTCAGGCCCCTACTCCCCTCCAACCACGTTAAGGCGTGTAAGCATTCTCTTTATCATAGGCTGATTTGCATACTTACACTTGCGCAGATATTTATTTTAGAAATACAAATTACAAAGCAATTCCATATGTTTTTTAACCACTTCACCCCAAAGGGGTTTTTACCCTAATGGACAAGAGCGATTTTTACCTTTCAGCACTTCTCCCTTTCATTTGCCAAAAGCTTAATCACTACTAATCACAATGAAATGATCTATATCTTGTTTTTTTCACCACTAATTAGGCTTTTTGGTGTTGTTATTTGTTTTGAGTAATTTTGAGTAACTGTTCTTTATTTTCTATGCATTTTTAAGGTAAAAACAAGGAAAAAAAATGAAAAAATACACTATTTCTCAAATTTCATCCCCTATTGTTTTAATATAAACACTGCTACTGTGCATAAAACCCACACATTTTATCTGCCTATTTGTCCCGGTTATTACAAGATTTGAATTATGTTCCTAGTACAAAGTATGTTTTTTTTACTGATCTCACGTACACGTGCGGGATCGCGCATGCGCAGGAGCATGCACGCACACACGTGCACGCGCACAGCAGCAGCAGCGCTGCTTAACTTATAAAAACGTCCAGGAGCCATTAAGAGGCTCCAGCAGGACGTTTTAATATGCCTGCTTGTCTTTAAGCGGTTAATCTACATCAGCTGAAAACTTATGTGCCATTAATTAAAACAAGGTCATTTCATATTTTTCGGTAGGTTTTAGCTATTAGGTTGGGTTGGTTATGCAGGCATAACGCAATGCACACTCTGCATGCTATAACATGCACACTATTTTTCATAGCATGACAATTGCTATGGTAATGTGCTTCTGCAATGTACTGTAGTGCATTAGGATAATGTGGTCGGTTACAATGACAATATATGAACATGCCCATACACATGGGTGTAACAATCACCCCTGCGACCCCTGCCATGACTGGGGGGCCCAGAGGCTTTGGGGCCTCTCATCCTCCCTCTCCCCAACTGCAATTGCAAGCCAATAAGCAAAAAAACCCAGTTTGCTCACAAAAACTGTGTGCAGGAGCATGTGTAATTTTTTTCCTGTTTCCAGACGCTGCTTAACAGCCGAACACTCTCTGCTACCATTTGCTAGCTCCCGATCATGTGACCTGCTTGGGGTTAGAGTGGGGCCGAACCTCCGATTTTAGGGTCGCGAACTTCCGAACTTCCGCGTAAGGTTTGGTTCGCGTAAAAGTTTGCGAACCACAATAGACTTCAATGGGGATGCGAACTTTGAAAAAAAAAAAAATTATGCTGGCCACAAAAGTGATGGAAAAGATGTTTCAAGGGGTCTAACACCTGGACCCCCAGGTGGAGGAGTGGGATACATGCCAAAAGTCCCCGGGAAAAATCTGGATTTGACGCAAAGCAGCGTTTTAAGGGCAGAAATCACATTGAATGCTAAATGACAGGCCTAAAGTGCTTTAAAACATCTTGCATGTGTATACATCAATCAGGGAGTGTAATTAGAGTACTGCTTCACACTGACACACCAAACTCACCGTGTAACGCACCGCAAACAGCTGTTTGTGTAGTGACGGCCGTACTGGACTGGTGCGCACCATGGCGAGAGTGCAGGTTTTGGTTGCTTTACAGCCCATATGGTCACCTGGCTGATGAACAGAACAGGTATGCAGTGGCGGGTTGACTGAACAGAACAGGTATGCAGTGGTGGGTTCACAGAACAGGTATACAGTGGCGGGTTCACTGAACACAACAGGTATGCAGTGGCGGGTTCACTGAACAGGAATACAGTGGCGGGTTCACTGAACAGAACAGGTATGCAGTGGCGGGTTCACTGAACAGAACAGGTATGCAGTGGTGGGTTCACTGAACAGAACAGGTATGCGGTGGTGGGTTCACTGAACAGTACAGGTATGCAGTGGTGGGTTCACTGAACAGGTATGCAGTGGTGGGTTCACTGAACAGGTATGCAGTGGTGGGTTCACAGAACAGGTATGCAGTGGTGGGTTCACAGAACAGGTATGCAGTGGCAGGTTCACTGAACAGGTATGCAGTGGTGGGTTCACTGAACAGGTATGCAGTGGTGGGTTCACTGAACAGGTATGCAGGTATCCAGTGGGCTCACTGAACAGAACAGGTATGGTGGGCTCACTGAACAGAACAGGTATGCAGCCAGGAACAAGCTAAGCCTAACTAATCTTTCCCTATGAGAGACAGTCTGCAGCAGCTCGCCCTACTCTCACTAACGCAGGCACACGAGTGAGCGTAATGGCCGCCGCTGCCTGCCTTTTATTAGGGGGGGAGTGGCTCCAGGGGCTAGTGTAGCCTAATTGGCTACACTGGGCCTGCTGACTGTGATGTAGAGGGTCAAAGTTGACCCTCATGGTGCATTGTGGGGCGAACCGAACTTCCACAAAAGTTCGCCTGCGGGACGCGAACGCGAACCACTGAAGTTCGCATGGAACCGTTCGCAGGCGAACCGTTCGGCCCAACTCTACTTGGGGTTCGGGCACCAAGGGATCCCCATGCTATCATTTTTGCAGGGGGTCCCTGTTAAGTCTAGTTACCTCCTTGCCCGTACAACTTGCATAATGTAAACACACTGTTAAAAATTGTCATGTTTTTCATTTTATTTATGTATTTATTTTTTACTACAAAGCAAATCACTACAAAGAGTAGTGATTCCATACATTTTGCCAGGGGTGGTACGTTATTCTCAACTGTCTGTAAATTGTCTCAGCAATTATGTCTGAGATTCTGTTTTGACACAATAGATTATTGGTTCAAGAAGATGTTCTCACCGGTAGACCGAGTATAGAAAGTAGAGTATACAGAACACAACACAACATACTGCGGAACCAAATATAAACCAAAGGGAAATTAGGTTATGAGGCAATAATCTTAGATGTTATGAGTAAACTGAAATAAGGATACCTTGGAAATCTCGTTGGAGAAACTACAAAACCTTAAGGCATCTAGAGGATATTATGTTTTATCCCCGGATAATGATAACATTTTATCCATGGGAGCCCTGTTCTTTAGAACAGAAGCATGGAGTCAGATTAAATGGCATTCATTTCTTTCTGATATCATATTGTTGGCTTTAAATAAAACTGAAAGAATAGCAGTTCACCATCTAGCTGTGGTGTTTAGCCGAGGGGGCGTTAGCTATTTGAGGAACCAATCAAAGCTGGACATGAGTGATATTTTCTAGGGTGATATGGTGATTAGTATTTGGTACAATGTGTCATTTTGCTTTTGTGAATTTACGCAATTAAGATTGTGTCTGTAATCTTAATTTTGCATAATATTTGCATGTTATGTTAACCACGTCACTCCACAGGCTGTTTTACGTTTCCCGCCAACAATTTTACCTTTCAGCAGTCCTCCCATTCATTCGACAATACTTTTATCACTGATTTTCCCACTTAAAAGATCTATAACTTGGTTTTTTTTTTTTACCACAAATTAGGCTCTTTGAGGGAGATATTTGTTTTCAGTAATTACTTTCTATGCATTTTAAAAGGAAAAACAAGTAAACACAATGAAAAAGAATCAACACTATTTCTCCAATTCCATACCCTATAGTTTTAAAATAAACACAGCTACTGTACTTAAAACCCACACATTTTATCTGCCTAGTTGTCCTGGTTATCACAAATTTTTAATTATGTTCATAGTACAAAGTATGGTGACAATATACTGTATTATTTGCAAATAATGATTATTTGCAAATAATGATTAAAATGCCATATTTGCTAAAATAACAGTAATACACCTTCACGGCATACATATGTTAAAAAGGGGGGTCCCTAAGGTAGCACTTTATGTATTCTGTTTTTAATTCTGTCACTTTTTTTTTTTTTACAGGTGTTTTATTTTAACACGAGTAGCACTATTGGCTTTTTCAAAGCCAATTTTTTTTTATCAGACATTATAGTGTAATTCTTTCTTAGCAAATCCATTGGCCTTTCGGACAATTCAAAAACGCCTACTCAGATATGGGTGTTTTGTTACATTTGGACTGATGTGGTTTTGCTGAAATTTGAACATAACTTTGAAAATGACATTTTTTTCAGGTTTTTTTTTTCAGTTTGTCAGTTGAAAGAATTCACATGACGTAGGCCTCAGCCCTAAAACACCACAAATGTTATTCTCTTGCTTGTCGTATATGATTACACCATATACATAACAAGATAGCTTTTGGGGCACACAGCAGACTGAGGTGCAGGCAGAGAAAAAAACCCATGCAGGTGCTATGCGATAAATACATGTATTAGGGGCGTGGGGCCTCCAATGAACTTGAGGTGCTACGGCAGTTGCTTCTTTTGTTTCTTTGTTATTATGGATACAATTAAAAGTGGTGTCAGACTGCTACTTACACCATATCATAAAGCCAGCCTTGACTATGGAAGAACAGGACACAAAATCATGTCTACTTTTTGTGGACTGTTGTGTTAACTACATAACCATATCCATATGACAACCATTATCCACAATTTTTGAGGTTGTGTTTCAGTGACCTCACATATAGTTTCAGGTGGCTATAAATATGTATACTAAGGTAGTTTCTATGTGGTTGCTGAACAAAAACAGATAGATTCATTTAACTAACAGGATTATTTTATTAGAATGAGTTGCATCAGAAAAGATGCAACATTGGTTGAGTAAATATCAGCTTACTTGCTTGTCATTTAATTTAGAAAAAAAGAAAATCCATTTATTCTCACACAGCTTGTGCTTATATGTGTTGTAGACTCATCAATGTCTTTTTGTGGTTTCATCAAGTTTTGTGAATGTAAGATCTACTCCCTATGCAGAGAAAACTTTTGTTTCTCCCCAGAGGTACTCCCTAGCCAATAGCCCAGGCCGATATTTGCTTCAGACATCCTGTTGGCATGGAGACTTAGGACCAGTTACACTTTCAGACAATCAGTTACCTAGCAACCCAAAATCAGCCACATCGTGAAGGGTGATAGGTTAAATAGGAGGGCAGAGAAAGAAGATTAGAACAAGATAGACAGAGGAGGAGAATAAGTGAATATCCTTCAAGACTTAAACTGTTATAAATGTAAGCTATCCATCTTTATTCACAGTATATCATATGTGAGAAGACGCCAAGGCCCTGATGCTGCCATGGAATTGCCCTTACTGTGCCCCTGTAATTACTGCAGTGCTGCCAATCTTGACTATGTGTAATAAAGATTCCCTTTGTGATTTTGGAGTCTACACATTATTCCCAGAACAGTTTCCTTATAACAGAGTTATAAATACAAAGGCTGCTTAAAAATTCACTGCAGTTAAACCACAATTCTATTGGAAGAGTAGATGGATTTCTTTACATAGAATTCTCTGACAGTAAAGCCTGCACACTGACAAAAAGCTAAAAATCTGTTCATAGTTGAAAAACTGCTGAAATCATATATTGCTCTACCATAGGAGTATCAAATCTGTGTTTTCTTTAAGATACCCATACATCGATGGGCAGATTCAACCAAAAGACAAATCTCTCTCTGATCAAATCTGATTAGAGAGAGATATGTTGGCTGCCCTCACACCGCAGGCCTATTCCCAATCAATTTCGTGCTGAAATCGATCCAGAATCGGCCCTGTGATGCCGCCTTGCTGCCCGGATGCTTTCCACCTAATGTTTAGTGTTCCCCCAGCGCCTAACCGGTCCGACGCTTTCCCTCCAATGTTTAATTTCCCCCTCGTGCCCAGTGCACTCTATACATTACCTGTCCACGGCCGCTACTGCCTCCGGGCTTCCTCCGCCGTCCACACACATGCCCCATGTGGTTGCTTAGTAATGTGGCGTGTGAATCAACACAGTAACCAAGCCACTCGGGGTGACCCAAAACCATAAGGAAAGTATAGGGGACTAAAAGAGACCGAAAAGCTTTCCTACTAAAAAGCAATGTTTAGTGTGGTTTCTCTTCTTAAAACAGAAGGAATTTCAGAATTTTTGGAAACAATTTACTGCCATGATAACATGTATAAAACTTGGGCTGACTTATAGAGAAACCGTGACCGTGAAGGATTGAACTTCATCCCAATCAGTAGCTGATACCCCCTTTCCCATGAGAAATTTTTTCCTTTTCTCAAACGGATCATCAGAGGGCTCTGTATGGCTGATATTGTGTTTAAATCCCTCCCACAGTGTGATGTCAGGACCATGGTTCTGACATCACACTGTGGATACCTTGTTGCATTGTGGGAAATAACAGCTGTTTCCATCTGCCAAAAAAGCAAGCAGCAGCTACTTCCACTTACCTCACCTGCCAGCAGTAAAAATTTCACCACATGATAAATTTCAGAATGTAAATCAGGGAGAGGGAATATTTTACAATAGGCAAACACTGGCTAAATCATTTATATATAATTATTATAAAAATTAAGCACTTTTGTTCATTATGTTATTTTCACTGGAGTTCCTCTTTAACTCCTGACATAGTAATATTGTCATAGATCCTTGGACAGTTCTCCAGATTAAAGTCTTCTCAGACACCTCCATCCAACTGTCATGACAGTAATAGCCCTTAACTGGAATTCCTCAGCTACCGCCTCATTATAATAATGGGTAGAGGCATTTAATGAGATTATGCACACGGAGGAGATGATTGCTTCTGATGGCAACAGATTAGATAGATTAATTTCAACTTGAGCAATATTTCAGGAAGTCTAATTCCCTTAAATGGAACCTGAGGTGATAGGTATATTTATATTACTAAATATACCTATTATCGTCATCTCTGGTATACTTTAACAGAGGCGCATTGCCACTATTGGACCTTTTTGAGCTTGCACTCCTTGCCTGATGAAGCGGGTTATACCTGCGAAACGCGTTGCGGAGTGCCAAAATAAATTGTTATTTGCGATTTGAACAATCTTGATTGTCCATCATTTCAGGAGGTAAGTCCACCTGTACTCCTCCTTTTTAGTTGTTTTTAGATCATTTTAACCTGCCTGGCGCCTCTGTCCAAATTTGCACAGGTACACTTTAAGGTTCTCATCTCTTGTGGGGCAGTTTCTGGTCTTTAAGGAGGGAATGGGTATGTAAGGTTGTCCTGCTTTACACAGAGTTCATTTACATAATTAAGACTGCAAATGTAGAATTACTTGGACATTTAGGAGAACTACTTTTTTGTTTTGTTTTGATTGTAATTTTTGGGTTCTTGTCAATTTTTGCACCCCCTAGATAATGTAGCATTCCCGGTGGCTTGTAGTTCTATGCTTTATTGTATACTTGCTTTGTTACATTGTAGGTGATTGCCAGCTTGATGTTGTTTCCCGGTATGCAACTATATTTTTACGGGCCTCCAAGTAAAAATCTCCCGCACCAACTGCACCCCCTTCCCCAGCAAATCGTGGCGCACCCCCCTACCTCACAGTATCAGCATCCCTTCCCCATTCAGCAGAACAGCAGCAGAGCATCATCCTTTATCTGCAGTGAGAGGTCCACCTCACTCTTCTTCAATGCAGTCTAAGGGCTGGTGCACACCGAGCGGCTTTTTCCGCGTTTTCAGATCCGCTTGCGGCTGCGGATCTGCTTGGTCAATGTATCTCAATGGGGTGGTGCACACCAGAGCGGGAGGCGTTTTGCAGAAACGAAAAATGCCTGGGTGAGGCATTTTTTGGATTTCGGATGCGTTTCTGCCCCAATGTTAAGTATAGGAAAAACGCAAACCGCTCTGAAAAACGCCTGTTCAGAGCGGTTTTGCAGGCGTTTTTGTTACAGAAGCTGTTCAGTAACAGCTTTACTGTAACAATATATGAAATCTACTATACTGAAAACCGCAGCAGCAAAACGCCTCATAAAAATAAAAAAAGCGTTTAAAAATCTGCTAGAATTTTGCGGATCTGCTAGCGGGTTTTGGTGTGCACCAGCCCTAACAAGGTGAAAGACTGCACAATGCATGGTAGTACTGAAAGAGCAGCGAGGAGGACCTGTCCCATTGCCGAATTATAGTATAGTATCTTAGTATGATGCTCCTCTGCTGTTACTCTGCATGTGATTTCAGGAATGGGCCCCTGCTATTTTTATGCCAATGGTTGTTTCCTTGCATCTATGTGTTTGACTCTGTGGCATTTTTCCATGCTATGCGAGTTCTTCTTCAGTTCTGACATGTACTGAAGCCCGACCGCTACATCATTACTGTAGGATTTGCTGTTATCTTTTGTTGTATGTTTTAGCTAAAATAGAAAAACCGATTCAGGGCTGGAACCCACTAGATTGCTTTTTTGAGCATTTAGGGATCACTTTGAATCGCTAGCGATTTCCCTAAACGCTCTTCCAGTGTAAATAAATGTAACAAATGGTGCAGTAGCGATTGCTAGTAGCAAAATCGCAATCGCAGGACATGCAGCATTTTGGGAGCGTTTGTTCTTCAGTATAAAGTATATAAGCTCATGAATTGCTACACATAGCGATTTGTGTGCGATTTTAAATTACTGCAAACTGTAAAAAAATTATAATAATTTGAAAGGACCAATTGTGATAGCAAATCGCTATCACAATCGCTGGCAAAAAGCTTACACTTTTTAAAATCGCTACCAAAATCACCAAAAAACGCGATTGCACTAGCTATTTGCAATTTGTAGTGGGTTCCAGGCCTCAGAAATACATATTCTCATTAATTGACTTCCATCATTGGTATCCTAAAATGGATTCCAAGTTATTAAACATATTTGTAAAGCATATCAATCCCCAAACTGATAAAACTCAACATATAACTCAAAAGCAGCTAAGTCTCCTTGTTGCACCTGCTCTCACCACTCCAACCCAATTAAAAGTCTGATGAGAACACTATAAATTATAAGGCATATATTGGAAATATGCAACACTATGTTCCATCCATCATGCTTTTAATTCGTTTATTTGGAAAACAAATCTTAAACGGTTTTTACTAGCAGAATTGTTGTACAAACCTCAAATATAATAGATACATATATAAAAATACTTTCTTTCTTGAAGATCACTTATCCCTATATGACATCCTTATGGTTGTTTATTAGACATTATGATCGGAGTATAGGCTGAACCAAAACGTTATGCTGGGCTAATCAGATTTGGATGGCTAATGATTGAATAGCTTGCAGCATGATTAATTAATCAGCTGTCGGATAATTCCTTATTAGCTTTCAGAGGCTGATTAAGGGCTCGTTCCCACTATCGTGAATCCGCATGCGTCCAACGCATGCGGATTCGCACATGTAATGTGAGTGGATGGGGCTGTTTCCACTCCTGCGGTGGCGTTGTGCGTTTTTTGTTGCGGAGAAAAAACGCACAAAAGAGGCAACGATTTTGCCTGCGTCGGGAATCCGTGCGAATCGCCGCTAATGTATTTAATAGTAAAAACGCATGCGTTTTTACATGCGTTTTTACCCGCGATTCGCGTGCGATTTCTCACCTTTTCCAATGTTATTTTGCCCTGGCAGTGTCATGGTTAATTTCGCATGGCACCCTGCCATGCGAAATCGCACGCGAAATCGCGGGTAAAAACGCATGCAGAAACGCATCCGCATGCGTTTTTACAAGCGTCGGAATGCCGGCGAATCGCGTTGCAACAGTGGAAACAAGCCCTGAGTCCTATGCAATGTTCAGGCTCACCTTGTGGTCATTCAGATTCCTGTAAAGCAAAAAAAAAAAAAAAAAGGAAACCCT
Source organism: Hyperolius riggenbachi (assembly GCF_040937935.1). Classification (NCBI taxonomy): domain Eukaryota; kingdom Metazoa; phylum Chordata; class Amphibia; order Anura; family Hyperoliidae; genus Hyperolius; species Hyperolius riggenbachi. Next base: position 135,876,756 of record NC_090647.1, on the reverse strand, counting down.
CACTGAAACCTCATTCTATAGGTTATGAGTGCACAACTTTAAAGACACTAATCATTTTATTATTGAACCCATCTTAACCTCCTTGCCGGTTATCCCGAGCTCAGCTCGGGGTAACCTGCGAAGGAGGATTTCTCGGGCCCCGCTGGGCCGATTTGCATAATTTTTTTTGTTACATGCAGCTAGCTCTTTGCTAGCTGCTTGTAACATTCGATCGCCGCCGCTCGTCGCCGATCCGCCGATACCCGCCGCGCCGAGCCGCCCCCCCCCCACCCCAGACCCCTGCGCAGCCTGGCTAATCAGTGCCAGGCACCGCTGAGGAGTGGAACGGGATTCCCTGTGACGTCCCGATGTCGGTGACGTCATCCCGCCCGGTCGCCATGGCGACCGGTGAATCCCTGCAGGTAATCCCGTTCTGAACGGGATTTCCTGCTTACTCTGATCGCCGTAGGCGATCCGAGTGGGTGGGGGGATGCCGCCGCTCAGCCCAGGGCTCGCTACATGATTTGAGAAAAAACTTTTTCAAAAAAAAGTTCTGCGCTGCCTCCTTGCCGGTGTGAATTAGACCGGCAAGGAGGTTAATATAATTATCATATTTTAACAGGGGCATAGCAATAGGGGTTGCAGAGATAGCGACTGCATCAGAGCCCCTGGGCCAGAGGGACTCCGAAGGGCCCTCCCTCAACTACAGTATTAGCTCTCTATTGGTCCTGTGCTCATAATAATCACTTCTATAGATATTTTGAATAGTGGTATTCATTACCAAACTGTTCCCCATCCCCTTCTTGCACCTCTGACACTGTAGTTGCCATTGGCAGGTTTTGGTGCACCGTATCAATTGTTATTTATAGAGGGCTTAGGGGGCCCCATTGTAAAACTTGCATCGGGGCCCACAGCTCCTTGGCTATGCCACTGTATTTTAATGGACATCCAGTGAAATACATGAGCAAACAAGAGACAGAAGTTTCCTAAGAAAACCGCACCACTCAAAAAAACGTATCAACATAATCAATCTTTAGTCAACAAAATATAAAAACACTTAAAAACATTGAAAGGCAGCCATGCCAAAACACCCACCAATAATGGAAAATATTAGGGATGGGACGACGAATCCGGCGAATCCACGAATCCCTCGAATATTAGGAAATATTCGAGATTCGTAGACTCGAATCCCGACGCCATTTTCCGCTCGCCGAATCCCGACGCTGCATCGCCGCGCATCCGCCGCGTCCGCCGCATAAATAAGAAGCAGCAGCCTCTCTCACCTCCAGCGTGGAGCCCGGACTCCGGAGCGGCAGACCTCCTGCAGACTTCCTTATTCCCCCTAGTGACTGGCTCTTACTACGTCATCAGTAAGAGCCGGTCAGGCGGCCACTAGGGGGAACTAGGAAGTGAAGTCTGCTGCACTGCACTCCACGCTGGAGGTGAGAGGCTGCTTCTGCTTATTAGGGAACTTCTGTCTCTTGTTTGCTCATGCTAGTTTCTACAGTTCCTTTCTGCACACTCATATACCACTACATCTGATAATCATTTATGTGGTTGATGGTGCTTGCCCTATTATGTGTGTATATCCAGTGAAATACAATCATAATTTTGTCAAATATACCCGCAGACCTTGTCAGATACTAGACAGGCAAATCAAACTCTCAGCTGCTGGACATAAGTGCCTTTCAGCTGCAGTTTCATGTAGCCAATTGGCAGTGTTTGTAGCCCCACGCCTGTCATTGTTTGACGTGCAGTGGTGTAACCTGGCAACAAAGAACTAGTGATTAGAATTGTTTTTCAATATTATTCTTATGTGCTGTGTGTAAGAGGAATCAATCATTTTTAAATATTGGGTAGAAATCTATATGTTTATAGCCAGCATAAGACGTGTTAAAGAGTAACTGTAAGCAAGGATTAAACATCATGCCAATCAGTAGCCGATACTCCATTTTTCCATGAAAAAAATCTTTACTTCTTCTTGAGCCTTTAATATCTAACCTAAATACAATTATTCTAAATAATTCAGAGCTACATGATGTAATTACAATAAATAAATAGTGTATAAACATCCTACTATTTCATAATGAATTTAATCTCTAATTTGGAATGCTAAGTGGAGATGTACAAAATAAATACCATTTTCAATGTAATCACTCTTACTGGCAAAAGAGACACTGTAAATATTAGAGGGGGAAGAATTATTTCTGGTTCTAGAAAATAATATCAATGGGCAGTTTGTAATGAATTGAAACTCATATTTCCTTCAGTCATCATAGTAATAATGAAACAATACCCCCCCCCCCCCTTAGTATATTGGAAAACTTAATTTTCAACATCATTAAATTAAAAAAGTCTAATCAATACGATATGGCAGTTTTTACTGAGAGGATATTTTAGTTTAAAAGGACAACCGCAGTGAGAGGGATATGGAGGCTGCCATATTTATTTCCTTTCAAAGGACAACTGTAGTGAGAAGAATATTGAGGCTGCCATATTTATTTCCTTTTAAACAATACCAGTTGCCTGGCAGCCCTACTGATCTATTTGGCCACAGTAATATCTGAATAACACCAGAAACAAGCATGCAGCTAATCTGGTCAGATCTGACAATATTGTCAGAGACACCTGATCTGCTGCATGCTTGTTCAGAGCCTATGGCTAAAAGCATTAGAGGCTGAGGATCAGCAGTACAGCCAGGCAACTTGGAATTGGTAAGAGAAATAAATATGGCAACCTCCAAATCCCTCTCACTTCAGTTGTGCTTTAAGTAATGCACATTGTCTGGTTGTCCTGCTAATCCACTGCCTCTAGTACTTTTAGCCATAGATTCTGAACACGCATGCAGATCAGATGTTTCTGATAGGTATGGTCGGAAATGTCAATTTACGATTCCGCAGAAATTCTGATTACCACCATTGGCAATTACCGATTTCACGGATTTCTGATCAGTGTCCGATTTCCGAGTTCGGATTTCCAATTTCCGAGTATTGCTTTTTTGGGTCATTTTTTCCATTCTCTGATTGGCCAAATACTTCCAAATTGACTCTGCGTTCTCTGATTGGTCCAATGCGTCCAAGTTCTGTGATTGGGCTAAAATTACCGAGTTGAGGTAATGCAGTATTTCTACAGAAATCCGATTTCCGACTTCAGATTTCCGAGTAGTGTCTTTTTGTCATTTTTTGTGTTCTCTGATTGGTCAAATACTTTCTAGTTGTTTCTGCATTCTCTGATTGGTCCATTGATTTTGAGTTCTATAATTGGGTTAAAATTACCGAATTGCAGTAAAGCAGCATTTCTGCAGAAATCTGATTTCTGAGTTCCATTTTCCGATTTCCGAGTTCCGATCGGAAATTCAGATTTCCGATCGAAACTCGTAAATTTTAATTCCGCAAAATCCGAATGAGCATCCCTAGTTTCTGACAAAAATGTCACAAGATTAGCTGCATGTTTGTTTTAGGTGTGTGATTCAGACACTACTGAAGAGCCATGGTGATCAGCAAGACTGCCAGGCAACTGGTGCTGTTTAAAGTGTACCAAAGCCAAAGCTCGGGTACAAAATCAGATATTTACTTTATGAGAGGGAAGCCTCAGGATCCTACTAAGGCTTCTCTCGCTACTCCGTGGTCCTCCATTGCTCAGTGCAAAGATTAGTGTTAATGCATTGTCACTAATCACATCAGGGCCAGCTTGTGTTCCTGGTTCAAGTGCGCACACGGGCTCATGCGTGGGTGGGCCCACTCGACCATTGCGCGCACTTGAACCAGAAAGAGGAGCTGCGTGGCCCCCAATGTGAAGGAGGGCCATGCTCAGCAATGAAGGGGGGGGGGTGCACTCAGCAACGGGGGGCTTTGACAACAACCAAGGGAAGGAGGCTTCCCTCTCTAAATAGTAAGTGTCAAATTTTGAACCTAAGCTTCGGCTCGGGTTCACTTTAAAAGAAAATAAATATGGCAGCCTCCGCACTCTCTCACTTCAGGTTCCCTTTAAGGTCCTCCTAATGCCTCTTTTTTTTTACAGAAGGTTGAACTGAGAGCTTGTCAGGCAATTCAGCCTCCTAGCTGCTGGTCACAAGCACCAATTGGCTGCAATTACATGCAGTCGAATGTCAGCGCTTGGTAACATCACGCATGACACTTTTGACACACCGGGGCATTACCAACTTCCCAAAAAACTCATGTTGCATCTGAGGACAGCAGCCACCGTTCTCAGATGCAACTTTATGGGGGCCGCTTGTCCACCGCCCGTGCTGTGTGCTAGAAAGCCCCCAACTGGTGAGCCAGAGCAGCAGACAGGTGGTAAATTCACCACCTTCATCTGCTCATGGAAGAGAGACCTTTTGAAAGGTGTTGAAGTGAAGGATATAAGTGGCTGCCACATATGTTTGTGTTAACATATTATGGACTGGGGATTAGGCCAGTTATTATTATTATTATTTATTGTTTTTATAAAGATCCAACATATTACGCAGTGCTGGGCAATACTTACATACAATGGTACAAAGGATGACAGACATTACAAGGTTATACAACATATAACAAAACTATACCAGGCAAACAGGGTACAAGATACATGATCATGTGATTTGGGGATGGCTAGGTAGTTCCAGTAATACAAGCACGAGGCTGTCATAGGAAAGGAGCACAATGATGGGTACACGATCATGCAGAACACACTTGGGAAGGGAGGACCCTGCCAAAGGCTTACAATCTAAGGAGATGGGAAATAGACACACTAGGTAGGCTGTAGAATAGGTATTCAGTGTAGAGTTACTGTGTGGTAGTAGTGGGTGGGTAGACCATCTTGATTCTTAAAGAGGTGATTTTTGAAGGTTTGCTTGAGTGTGTTGAAGGAAGGGGCAAGTCTGGTGGCCGGTGAAAGGGAGTTCCACAGGGTGGGCGGCTCTCATTTTAAAATTATGTTATGTGTGTTGTATGACTCACTTTTGCATGTCTGAGTTAGATATTTAAATAATAAATACTCTACTCTCTAATACTTTTAGCCACAGACCCTGAACATGCAAGCAGCAGATCAGGTACTCAGACTCAGCTGACTAAGTTTCTACTGGATTAGCTTGAGGCTTGTTCTAGGGTTTTGACCCAGACACTACTTATGTCAGATGATCAGCAGGGCTGCCAGACAACTGGCATTGTTCACTAGGATATAAATATGGCAGCCTCCATATCCCTCTCATTTCCAGATTTATAAAATTCTTCCCCTGTACCACGATGGTCGGAGCCATGCTTATGCGCTTTGAGTCCCACGGGAGAAAAGCGCTTTACAAATGTTATTTGTTGTTGTTGTTGTTGTTGTTGTTGTTCACTTCAGTGCACCCACCTACCTACGTGAGTGCACGCAGTGTCACTGTGCCTGTCCGGTACCTTTCTGTGTGTGACAGGTGCACATTATAATGCCCATCACTGCATATACCTACCTGTTTACAGTTCACCCACCTACCTACGTGAGCACACGCAGTGTCACTGTGCCTGTCCGGTACCTGTCTGTGTGTTACAGATGCACATTATAATACCCATCACTGCATATACCTACCTGTTGTTCACAGTGCACCCACCTACCTACGTGAGTGCACGCAGTGTGATATACCATTCCGTGCATACCTGTTAACTGCACCTGTGTGACTGCACATTGTATTAGTCAAGTCAGTGCATACTTTTCACTTCATCCCACCAGATATGGACAAAACAAAAGGCAGAGGCAGGCCACCTGGCAGGTCTGTTCGAGGTTGCGCTGTCGTGATTTCGTGCGGCCTTAGACCAAAATACAGTGTTCAGAAGAAGGCACATGCCATCAACCCCAATATTGTCAGTACGTCGTTGACTATTTAACACAGAACACCTCATCTTTCTCAGCTTCCGCATGGAAGCGTGACATATCTTCCTACCCCTGCTCTGATTCTGGCACCCCACTTAACACTCAGTCGGCCGCCACCACCAAAGTGCCATCACCCCAGGGCTCAGCGTGTGGACATTTTTTGGTGTGTCTGCCTCAGATGAGAGCAATGCCATCTGTACTCTCTGCCACCGAAAATTGAGCCGTGGAAAGACCAAGACCCGCGTAGGGACAACTATCTTACGAAGGCACATGATTACAAAGCACAAACTGTGATGGGATGACCACCTGAGGAAAAGCAGCACACAAAAGCAAAGCCACACACAGCAGTGGAAGATACCAGGACGCAATTTTTTCTCAAAAAAGGCGATACCTAAACTGTACTGTGATGTTGAAAGGCAAGTGGTGACATCTCTGGCACACAGCGTTGGGTCAAGGGTCCATCTGACCACGGATGCCTGGTCTGCAAAGCACGCTCAGACCTGCCTGAACACTAAGTCAGTCCCCACACACAGCATCTTTGCCTGCACGCCGTGTGACTGCCTGCCCTAAGACTAAGTCGCTCCCCACACAGCATCTTTGCCTGCAGGCCGCTTGACTACCTTTTCCACAACCACCTCCAGGGTCCAGGACTCCAGGTGGATTCCTGAATTTTTAAGGCCACTGCTAGCAGCGGCCGCTCTACTAATTTTTCTGGTGTGTGCACATGCCTGCGTCATTTTTCTGGCTGCACTGCAGCTGCAACAACAAAACAAAAGGCATGTACATGTGCCAATTCCCCTTCATGATCATTACCTTGCCGCGGTGAAGGGGATTGCATATCACAATGAAGTAATGACCGACGGCTATATGAGTGTCTCGGGGGGGAGGGGGGCACACCCAAGATAAAAAGGTTGTTGCTTCAGTGTGGACAGACCAAATTTGATCAGCTGGACAGTCACTGTTGTTCTATCATTGAGCTACCACAGCCTGGCAACCATATGGGCTTGAAAACCGCCACGGCCTGCACTCTCACCTTGGTCAGTCCAGTACGGCCTTCACAACACAAACAGCTGTTTGTGGTGCGTTACACAGTGAGTTTGGTCTGTCAGTGTGAAGCAGTATACTAATTACACTCCCTGATTGATGTATACACATGCAAGATGTTTTAAAACACTTTAGGCCTCCAATTTAGGATGCAATGTGATTTCTGCCCTTAAAACGCTGCTTTGCGTCAAATCCAGATTTTTCCCGGGGACTTTTGGCATCTATCTTACTCATCCATGCAAAAACTCAGATGTTAGACCCTTTGAAACATCTTTTCCATCACTTTTGTGACCAGCATAAGTGTTTCTAGTTTTTAAAGTTTGCCTCCCCATTGAAGTCTATTGCGGTTCACGGAAGTTCGCACGAACCGAACTTTTGCAGAAGTTCGCGTTTGCGGACCGAAAATCGGAGGTTCGGGCCATCTCTAGTGACAAGACAATATACTCTGTACAGCACTGCCTCATTTTTTATTGAGGGTCTGGGAAAAAGAATAAGATAAACCAGGAAGATAAACAACTTGTGGGTGAGCCGGACGAGTGTGATCCATATATATGCCAGAGTGGTGGGGGACGACCTGGTAACGGTCCCAAGGCGCTACTTGACCCGAGTGGGGGTCTCAGCAGATGGTGAGTCTGGCACAAAGGGTGTGGTGGAGGCTGCCTATCCATCTATAGAAGAATGAAGTATTGATGGAGATACAGTGATCGAGCTGCCATTACAGACTGTTGTCATGTTGCATTGAATACTGTGATATTGCGATCAAGCTGCCTCTACAGACTGTTGCTATATAGTAGTGAACAGTAGGGATTGGTGCAATTGTAGTGAATCATATTGCAGAGATTGGTGTGTGGTGAAATACCCTAGGAGCGCTACCTCTTTATGTTGTAAGCACTGCCTCATATGTCGGCGCTATATAAATACTTCAATTAAATAAAAATAAGCTTGATTAATTAATATATTTAACTAGTAGCTAAGATTCCCTTCTGAAGAACTAAAGAGCACAAGATGAACCTATCAAGACTAGCAAGTATGCCCTTTTTCACACCTTATGGTTTGTGTTATCAGCAAAAACACAGACTTCTTCATAAAGGTAATAAAAGATCTATCTTACAGCTATTAACATACTGTGTAAAAACAGATACACCTGTACAACAGATGCCGAGCTGTAAGTGAGATGCAAACACATATGGTGAAAAGTGTCAATTAATAGTTGTATTCCGCATATAAAGCATTTTGTGTGTTAAATTTGTTGTATTGATACTTATACTGGAAATATTAATACAATCCAATTATAAATGAAGGAATCCAGTTTATCTGTATTGTTCTTTAGATTACAATACACCTGAAACAAACAAAGTAAAAATATGACTTTCTCATACCGGTTGCTCTTTGAGCCCCTCATAATCTTTGTTGCCCCCCAGTTTAATTGGCCTCCCTTCCATTGTGCTGCTTCCGTTGTGCTGCTGTCCGATTTGTACAATAAAAAACATACCAATCGAGTCACTGTGATCTCCTGAACCCCTCTTTGCCGCGTCCGCCACTCCCCACCTCGATCCTGGCTTTTAATCGCCAGTTGAAGGCAGTGTTTACAAACAAAAAAACATGGCTGCTAACCAGGAAGTGATGTCTGTGCTTGTGCATATATATATATATATATATATATATATATATATATATATATGGAAAGATGCATACCCTTTTGAAGCTCTCTTTCTCCTCTTTCCAACGACACCTAAACCGCCACCCTACGCCTTTTAGTTTTCATTATTTTCGCGATCAAAATCGCATTTGCCGCGACTTCGACCTAAACAAACATACTGTCATCAAGTTACATTAGTTATGTTAATTAGAATAGATAGGTAATATGATCTCTTACCCACCCTGTTTTAAAAGAACAGGCAAATGTTTGTGATTCATGGGGGCTGCCATCTTTGTCATGGGGGCAGCCATACCTTCAGTCGCCCTATATCACCTGCTGACAACTAACATAACAGTAACGTCCAACTGTGAATACAGCCTTACTGTTATGTTAGTTGTCAGCAGGTGATATAGGGCGACTGAAGGTATGGAATCTAAGAAGCTCATCCCAGCCTTCTCCAGAGCATCCTGTAAGGAGTGATGGACCAGTAACCCTAATGGCTATTACATTATTTGGTGCAAAAGGATTCGGTGCAATTTGGTGCAAAAGGTTAGAAAAAGTCTGCATGTGTAATAGGAAACTCATGTTTGTCTTGTGTTCCATTTTTTTTCTTCCTAGTTGCTGGTGGGCTAGGTAGGCTGTCCTGTGGAAAAGGTTTTTTTCTGCTTGGGTCATTTATTGTTGGCAATTGTCTCACTGAAGATATTGCTGTAGGACCATTGTTTTTATATTTTTACATTTATCTTTTAACACTTTGAGTATGAATAAGGGGTTCCAATGTACGCATATGATCATTCTACCTGAGGTTATAAAAGGGAGCCTCCAAATTCCCCCTAAAAGTTGTACACTGGGTATATAACCCCCATTTGCCCTTGCATGAGGTGGGGCTAAGTTGCTTGTCTATAACATTGATAAAGAGAGCTCTGAAAAGGGGTGCTTTATTATCCTCTCTTTGCGGTTTACACCACAGTCTATGGATTACAGTGGGATGCGAAAGTTTGGCCAACCTTGTTAATCATCATGATTTTCCTTTAAAAATCGTTGGTTGTTACAATAAAAAAATGGCAGTTAAATATATCGTATAGGAGACACACACATATTTGAGAAGTGAAATTAAGTATTTTGGCACCACAAAAAAAAAAATGAAATCAATATTCAGCAGATCCTCCTTTTGCAGAAATTACAGCCTCTAAACGCTTCCTGTAGGTTCCAATGAGAGTCTGGATTCTGGTTAAAGGTATTGTGGACCATTCCTCTTTACAAAACATCTCTAGTTCATTCAGGTTTAATGGCTTCTGAGCATGGACAGCTCTCTTTAACTCACACCACAGATTTTCAATTACATTCAGGTCTGGGAACTGAGATGGCCATTCCAGAACGTTTTACTTGTTCCTCTGCATGAATGCCTTAGTAGATTTTGAGCAGTGTTTAAGGTCATTGTCTTGTTGATAGATCCAGCCTCAGTGCAGCTTCAGCTTTGTCACTGATTCCTGGACATTGGTCTCTAGAATCTGCTGATACTGAGTGGAATCCATGCGTCCCTCAACTTTGACAAGATTCCCAGTTCCTGCACTGGCCACTAGAGTTGGGCCGAACCTCCGATTTTCGGTTCGCGAACCCTGTTCGCGAACCTCCGCGAAAGGTTCGGTTCGCGAAAAAGTTCGCGAACCGCAATAGACTTCAATGGGGAGGCGAACTTTCAAAGTTTTAAAAAATTCTATACACTGCAAAAATGATAGAAAACATGTTTCAAAAGCTCTAATGCCTGGAGTCACACCTAATTGAGTGAAATACACTTTTGCTCGAGGACCCACCCTCCCCCAAGCAAGGTCCTTTATACCATTTGCCTACCTACACTAATTAGTTATGGAACAGCTGCTACACACTCTGCTAGGGAGTTTTTACTCTCCCTCCTCCCACCTCCCACCTCCCTCCAACCCTTCAACCTATTCCCTCCTCCCTCCGGGAGGAGGGTGTCTTCTGGCAGGGAATTATACTTTTTTAAAAGCCAGTATATATCATACCATAGCTGGGAATCGAACCCAGATCACACTGCATGGTGGACACGTCAGTGCATCACCCTAAGCACTGTACCACTACAGTAGTAAGTGAAGCTACCGTAAAATGTACCATTAATGCTCAATGCAATAGAACCATTAGGTTGCTTAAAGGAGAACTGTAGTGAGAGGTATATGGAGGCTGCCATATTGATTTCCTTTTAAGCTATACCAGTTGCCTGGCAGCCCTGCTGATCTATTTGGCTGCAGTAATAATAATAATTATAATCCAAACATTTGTATAGCGCTTTTCTCCTGTCAGACTCAAAGCGCTCAAGAGCTGCAGCCACAGGGACGCACTCAAGAGGCCACCCTGCAGTGTTAGGGAGTCTTGCTTTGAACTCCTTACTGAATAGGTACTTGACCTAGCCAGGATTCGAACCCTAGTCTCCCATGTCAAAGGCAGAACCCTTAACCAGTACACTATCCAGCCACTGTCGTGTGAATCCCACCAGAAACAAGCATGCAGCTAATCTTGTCAGATCTTACAAAAATGTCAAACACCAGATCTGCTGCATGCTTGTTCAGGGTCTAGGGCTAAAAGTATTGGAGGCAGAGGATCTGCAGGATAGCCAGGTAACTGGTATTGCTTAAAAGGAAATCAATATGGTAGCCTCCATATACCTTTCACTACAGTTCTCCTTTAAAGGGAACCTTAACTGAGAGTGATATGGCTGTTTCCTGTAAACAATACCAGTTGCCTGGCAGTCCAGCTGATCTTTGTGACTGCAATAGTGGCTGAATCACACCCTGAAACAAGCATGCAGCTAATCCAGTCTGACTTCAGTCAGAGCACCTGATCTGCATGCTTGTTCAGGGGCTGTGGCTAAAAGTATTAGAGACACAGGATCAGCAGGCAATTCAGGCAACTGGTATTATTTTAAAAGGAAAAATCCATATCCTTCTCCGTTTAGGTTCCCTTTAAGGATTTGTAGCATAAAAGCCAACTCACATTGGCTGGGATTCGAACCTGGGTCTCTCTGTATGGTGGACAAGCACACTATCCACTATACCAACTGAAGCTGGCCTGAAAATGCTGGCCTGAAAATGCTGGCCTGAAAATGCTGGCCTGAAAATGCTGGCCTGAAATTGCTGGCCTGAAAACAAGCTGCATGCTTGTTTCAGGGTGTGATGCAGCTTGTTTTCAGGCCAGCAATTTCAGGCCAGCAATTTCAGGCCAGCAATTTCAGGCCAGCAATTTCAGGCCAGCTTCAGTTGGTATAGTGGATAGTGTGCTTGTCCACCATACAGTGAGACCCAGGTTCGAATCCCAGCCAATGTGAGTTGGCTTTTATGCTACAAATCCTTAAAGGGAACCTAAACGGAGAAGGATATGGATTTTTCCTTTTAAAATAATACCAGTTGCCTGAATCGCCTGCTGATCCTGTGTCTCTAATACTTTTAGCCACAGCCCCTGAACAAGCATGCAGATCAGGTGCTCTGACTGAAGTCAGACTGGATTAGCTGCATGCTTGTTTCAGGGTGTGATTCAGCCACTATTGCAGTCACAAAGATCAGCTGGACTGCCAGGCAACTGGTATTGTTTACAGGAAACAGCCATATCACTCTCAGTTAAGGTTCCCTTTAAAGGAGAACTGTAGTGAAAGGTATATGGAGGCTACCATATTGATTTCCTTTTAAGCAATACCAGTTACCTGGCTATCCTGCAGATCCTCTGCCTCCAATACTTTTAGCCCTAGACCCTGAACAAGCATGCAGCAGATCTGGTGTTTGACATTTTTGTAAGATCTGACAAGATTAGCTGCATGCTTGTTTCTGGTGGGATTCACACGACAGTGGCTGGATAGTGTACTGGTTAAGGGTTCTGCCTTTGACATGGGAGACCAGGGTTCAAATCCTGGCTAGGTCAAGTACCTATTCAGTAAGGAGTTCAAAGCAAGACTCCCTAACACTGCAGGGTGGCCTCTTGAGTGCGTCCCTGTGGCTGCAGCTCTTGAGCGCTTTGAGTCTGACAGGAGAAAAGCGCTATACAAATGTTTGGATTATAATTATTATTATTACTGCAGCCAAATAGATCAGCAGGGCTGCCAGGCAACTGGTATAGCTTAAAAGGAAATCAATATGGCAGCCTCCATATACCTCTCACTACAGTTCTCCTTTAAGCAACCTAATGGTTCTATTGCATTGAGCATTAATGGTACATTTTACCGTAGCTTCACTTACTACTGTAGTGGTACAGTGCTTAGGGTGATGCACTGACGTGTCCACCATGCAGTGTGATCTGGGTTCGATTCCCAGCTATGGTATGATATATACTGGCTTTTAAAAAAGTATAATTCCCTGCCAGAAGACACCCTCCTCCCGGAGGGAGGAGGGAATAGGTTGAAGGGTTGAAGGGTTGAAGGGAGGAGGGAGGAGGGAGGAGGGAGGAGGGAGGTGGGAGGCCAATTAAAATCTCACTAGCAGAGAGTGTAGCAGCTGTCCCATAACTAATTAGTGTAGGCAGACAACTGAGTCAAATGGTATAAAAGACCTAGCTTGAAGGGAGGGTGGGTGGGTCCTCAAGCAGTGTGTTTGACCATAACATGTCTGCTGACAGTGAAATGGAGGGTAAAAATTTTGTTTTTTGATGCGAACTGGGCGAAGCGAACTTCCGCAAACGTTCGCCTGCGGGAGGCGAACGCGAACCACCGAAGTTCGCCAGGAATCGTTCGCCGGCGAACCGTTCGGCCCAACTCTACTGGCCACACAGCCCCACAGCATGATGGAACCACCACCATATTTTACTGTAGGTAGCAGGTGTTTTTCTTGGAATACTGTGTTATTTTTACTCCATGCATAATGCCCCTTGTTATGCCTAAATAACTCAATTTTAGTTTCATCAGTCCACAGCACCTTATTCCAAATTGAAGCTGGCTTGTCCAAATGTGCTTTAGCATACCTCAAGCCGCTCTGTTTGTGCTGTGGGCAGAGAAAAGGCTTCCTCTGCATACAGCATCTCCTTGTGTAAAGTGCGCTGAATGGTTGAACGATGCACAGTGACTCCATCTGCAGCAAGATGACTCTGACTGTTCTCACCATTCGTCGCTTCTGTCTACCCGAGATTTTTCTTGGTCTGCCACTTCGTGCCTTAAAGGGAAGGTTCAAGCAAAAAAAAAAAAATGAGTTTTACTTACCTGGGGCTTCTACCAGCCCCATGTAGCCATCCTGTGCCCTTGTAGTCACTCACTGCTGCTCCAGTCTCCCGCTGGCAGCTTTCTGACCTCGGAGGTCAGGGCCACATTGCATACATTTTTACGCATTCCAGCTAGTGCAGGAACAAACATTTACGCGTTGCACCACTAACGCGTAAAAATGTATGCGTTAATGTTCCTGCACGAGCGAGAATGTGTAAAAATGTACGCAATTCAGCCCTGACCTCCGAGGTCAGAAAGCTCCCAGCGGGGGACTGGAGCAGCAGTGAGTGACTACGAGGGCACAGGATGGCTGCATGGGGCTGGTAGAAGCCCCAGGTAAGTGAAACTCATTTTTTTTTTTTGCTTGGACCTTCCCTTTAACTTGAACTGAGCCTGTGGTCTTCCATTGCCTCAATATGTTCCTAACTGTGGAAACAGACAGCTAAAATATCTGTATCCTTCCCCTAAACCATGATAGTGAACAAACTTTATCTTCAGGTCAATTGAGAGTTGTTTTGAGACCTCCAGGTTGCTACTCTTCAGAGAAAATTAAAAGAGGATTAACCCCCTTAAATACTCTTTCTCATAATTGGATTCACCCGTGTATGTAGGTCAGGGATCACTGAGCTTACCAAGCCAATTTGAGTTCCAATAATTCGTTCTAAAGGTTTTGGAATCAATAAAATTTCAACAGTGCACAAATGTATGCACCTGCGTAATTTTATTTAAACAATTTTTGCTCACTTTCTGTAAATCCAATAAACTTAATTTCACTTCTTAAATATCACTGTGTGTGTCTCCTATATGATATATTTAACTGACATTTTTTACCATAACAACCAATGATTTATACAGGAAAATCCTGACGAATAAAAAGGTGGCCCGAACTTTCGCATCCCACTGTATATAGGGTCTGAAGACCCTGAGGAATACTAATAGGTCACAAACAATGGTTCGCATGACAGCCGGGGGCTCCAGTCTCTCTCACTGGCTGGGGCCCCCAAACCACCATGCGATACCCAGAGGGAAGAGCGGGTAGGCCCTGGACCTCTCAACCCCAGGGAATTCACCCCCACTGAATGCTACAAAACACACAATTTGCTCTCTCCCAGCTAAAGCAATTTCCTACCTTTATTTGGTCAGCAGGCACCAGTCAGCCAATCAGGTGTACTGTCATACACCCTTTGCCTGCCATACCAAATCTAGCAGGAAGTGCATCAATTAGGTAGCATTCAGGTGGGAGGCTTCGGTTTGGTCAAAATCGTAGACTACATCTTTTACAGGGACACCCCGTTAGGCACATCTCCCACACGGTCCCCTCCCTAACCACTCACCTGTCAACCGCATCCTGGAAGCTGCAAAAAAACAACAGTTTTTTTGGGACAATATAGTCATAATTTTTTTTTCTGCTTGGGTCATTTATTGTTGGCAATTGTCCTACTGAAGCTAGTGGTGTAGGACCATTGTTTTTATATTTTTAAATTTACCTTTTAGCACTTTTTGAGTATGAATAAGGGGTTCTAATGTACGCATATGATCATTCTACCTGAGGTTATAAAAGGGAGCCTCCAAATTCCTCTCAAAAGTTGTATACTGATTATATACCCCTCATTTGCCCTTGCATGAGGTGGGGCTAAGTTGCTTGTCTATAACATTGATAAAGAGAGCTCTGAAAAGGGGAAGGGGTTCTTTATTATCCTCTCTTTGTGATTTAAACCACATTCTATGGATTATATAAGGTCTGAAGTCCCTGAGGAATACTAATAGGTCACAAACAATGGTTCGCATGACAGCCGGGGGCCCCAGTCTCTCTCACTGGCTGGGGCCCCCAAACCACCATGCAAAACCCAGAGGAAAGTGCAGGTGAGCCCTGGACCTCTCACCCCCACGGAATTCACCCCAGTGCCTCTGAACTGAATGCCACAAAACACACAATTTCAGAGCCGGCTCTAGCATTGGGCAAGGGCATGCCTCCTCAAGCATGGTCTGTCTGCAGAGAGAGAAGAGGGAGGATGGGAACAGTGGTGGGGAAGGGGGGGATGTCTCCCCCCCTCGCCTTGGGATTCCCCCTCTCTCTCGCCCCCCCCTCCCCCTCCAGAAATCAGCGGCGGGCCGGCGGCAGAAGATTTACTCTCTTCCCAGCATGGGAGAGAGAGATCAATCTGTGCCCCACACCACCAGAGTAGTAGAGTGGCGTGCAGATCGATCTTTCTCTCCCGCGCTGGGAAGAGAGTTAGTCAGTGAGAGGCAGGAAATAGCAGCCAGATAGCGGGGCAGTAACAGAGAATGCGGGAGGAAGAAAAGTGGAAGATGGACTCAGGACAGAGAAAGTGGCATACAGTGCACATGAAGTGGCACTTGATGGTATATGTGCATGGCTGCTCCTGTGCCTTTTTGTCATACCCAACTGGTGCTTGGTCCTCTTAGATTGGCTGGTGCTGTGACCTGTTTTAGTTGTTCCTCTGTCTGCTCTGTCTTGCCAGCTGTTTCTCTATACCAGCTCTATACCAACAAGTGCAGCTCCACTACTTCTCCCACCAGTACATCCTGGCTGATAGGCTGCAGCCATATTAGGTCAGGGTTTTCTTATAAGGGCTTTTCCAATTCATTAGGAGTTTTAAATAACAATGCAAGTCTGCTTTCTTCTGCCGCCGGTGTGCCGACGAAATAACCTCAAACGTCAAATCTTCCAGTGACAAACACATAGCAGGAGGGATAAGGGTTAGGGAAGGGGAGGGGATAGTAAAGTCTATGAAATGTAGGTTAGCTCGATGGTGTAGGTTAATTCGTTGGAGCACCTGCCCGTCGCTGATTTCTGGAGGGGGGAGGGGCGAGAGAGAGGGGGAGCCCCAAGGTGAGGGAAGGGGGGAGACGTCCCCCCTTCCCCACCGCTGTGCTCATCCCCCCCTCTTCTCTCTCTGCTGACACCCATCTGGGAACATCTATACACCTGGCTATACTGGGCCCTGGGGACACAGTAAGTCCCACTTACATACACTGGGGACAGCTACATACATGACTACATACACAGGGGACATCTATACCTCTGGCTACATATACTGGGCAGTGGGCACATATATCCCTGGCTACATATACTGTTGACACCTATACGACTGGCTACATATACTGGGGACAGCTATACACCTGGCTGAAATGCTGTCTCTCATTATGTGCATTACGTGCATTTACTGGTGAAAGGCTGTCTGTCATTACGTGCATTTACTGGTTAAATGCAGTCTCTTATGTGCATTTAGTGGGGGAATGCTGTCTCTCATTATGTGCATTTACTGGGGAAACGCTGTCTCTCATTGCGTGCATTTACTGGGGAAACGCTGTCTTTCATTACGTGCATTTACTGGTGAAAATCTGTCTCTTATGTGCATTTACTGGTGAAACGCTTTCTCTCATTATGTGCATTTACTGGTAAAAGGCTGTCTGTCATTATGTGCATTTACTGGGAAAAGGCTATTTGTCATTACATGCATTTACTGCATTACATGCATTTACTGGGAAAACGCTATCTTTTATGTGCATTTAGTGGGAAACGCTGTCTCTCATAACGTGCATTTACTGGTGAAACACTGTCTCACATTACATGCATTTACTGAGGAAATGATGTATGTCATTATGTGCATGTACTGGGGAAACGCTGTCTGTCATTATGTGCATTTACTTCATATTTTTTTTTATGTAACTAAATTAGCTTTGCGCACCACAGATTTCCTCGAACGGGATGTCCCTTACCCATTTTTGACTGCCCCCTAATATGTGCCTGTCTAGAACTGGCTCTGCACAATTTGCACACTCCAAGCTAAAGCAATTTCCTACCTTTATTTGGTCAGCAGGCGCCTGTCAGACAATCAGGTGTACTGTCATACATCCTTTGCCTGCCGTACCAAATCTAGCAGGAATTGCCTAAATTAGGTAGCATTCAGGTGGGAGGCTTCGGTTGGACATAATCGTAGATTACATCTTTTACAGTAACGCCCCGTGTAGGCACATCTCCCACCCAGTCCCCTCCCTAACCACTCACCTGTCAACCGCATCCTGGAAGCTGCAAAAAAACTGTTTTTTGGGGGGACAATATAGTCATAAAATCATTTTTTCTGCTTGGGTCATTTATTGTTGGTAATTGTCCCACTGAAGATATTAGTGTAGGACCATTGTTTTTATATTTTTTACATTTATCTTTTAACACTTTATGAGTATGAATAAGGGGTTTTAATGTACGCATATGATTATTCTACCTTAGGTTATAAATGGGAGCATCCAAATTCCCCCCAAAAGTTGTACACTGGGTATATAAGCCCCATTTGCCCTAGCATGAGGTGGGGCTAAGTTGCTTGTCTATAACATTGATAAAGAGAGCTCTGAAAAGGGGAAGAGGTGCTTTATTATCCTCTCTTTGCGCTTTACATCACATCCTATGGATTATATAGGGTCTGAAGTCCCTGGGGACGGAGCAGTGCTTTTCGGCGCTGCCAGATTTGGGCGCAGCCAGCGCCGCCATAGACTATAATAGGAATCAGTCTATAGCGGCGCTCAGTGAGTAACATTGGCGCCGTCAGAAGACGGAGCCGAGGTTGGTTAAAAATCACAATAATTTGGCCTCCAGCAATAGCTGGAAGCCAAATTATTTCATTCCCTACCATCCATGGCGGCCTGGAGGGCGAATAGTAATTAACACGGCCCGGACTTGTGCAGAAGCAGGATCAGTCTTATACCGGCTGTATTTTCCGCCCAAGTCTACCGGCGCTGATTTCAAATATACTCCCTGAAGAATACTAATAGGTGGTTTTGTGTCACTCACCATGAGCTGTGTTGGTATTTCTTAGTATTGATTTATAAAGCATCATCCTCCCCCATAGTGCTGTTGTACAATATAATTACAAGACATAGAGAGAGACTACAACATAAGTATGAAAAATAATACAGATTGTGTTTCAATAAAAAAAAAGCAGTTGCAAGCATCAGTAGGCAAGGAAGCCCTGCCTCTATGGGTAAAAACAAGGAACACCAAGAGCCCCAATAGTGTAATATGTACTGGTAAATGCTTACTACATAGAGTAAATATTAATACTCACAAACCAGGGTTACCATTAGGCAACCACTGTAAAAGCAGGTGGGGAGATTTTCCTGACCCCACTCAGGAATAAGAAGTCACTCTCTGTAGATGAGAAAAAGGGGGTTCAACCCTCCACCCAGGGTGGACTCAATATTATGCTGGAGAACAGAGACGCCAAAAGGATAAGAGGAAGCTAAATGAGCTTAAAAAAACAAATTCTTGGTAAATAGAGGAGGTAGTGGTGGACCTCTCACAGAGATGCCTGACTCTTCTACTGACCACATATGCTATTGCTCCGTTGTTATTGCCTGATGAAGCGGGATCAAACCTGCGAAACGCGTTGCATATTTGGAGTTCATATATTGACTGTCTTTAATACAGTCGTTGTGTGTCTACTTGGAGGAGGTAAGTCCACCACTACCTCCTCTATTTACCAAGAATTTGTTTTTTTAAGCTCATTTAGCTTCCTTTTATCCTTTTGGCGCCTCTGTTCTCCCTCCTCTATGGATTTACAATCTAAGGGAACAACATTATATTTCATTCTTTGTTTACATTTACATTGTTCCTGGCTTGTCCACAGATATATTATCGATTAGGGGAAAAAAAAAACAATATGGAAAGATAATTTCATGTACTTGTACTTAGCACAAGTCAAAATGACTTGAAAAATCTAAAAACATGGGGTTACACTTATGCCATTGTGCTTATGGTGCAAAAAATATCAGTACAAAACCAGTTTTTGGAGTCAGCCAGGGAAAATTATAATTCAGAGCAGAACTAAGTGTAAATTAGGGATGCTCACCGAATTCCGCGGAATACAGATTTCCGCAATTCTGATCGGAAATTGGCAGTTCCGTTCTGTCGCATCGGAACGGAATTGCTATAGCGCTAAACGGTAATTCCAGAATTGCTATTCGGAATTCCGTCGGAATGCGGATTTTTTCAGCCAATCAGAAGGAAGACCCTAGACAGAAACTTAAAAGTAAAACCAACAGGATTTCTGCATGAAAATCTGAATTTCTGCACCAATTAGTCTTAACAAAACCAACCAATCCTACGTTAGCAACCAGCTCCCTAGCTACCTATCATCAGCTATCCCACCCATTTTGTATATAAGAGAGGTGTGCAGTCACGAAGCTTGTGGGTTTCAATCTGGTGTTGGAGAGAGAGGAGAGGCAGACCCATATTAGTTGTTTCAACATAAAACAATAGTCTTTTTAAAGACTGTATATAAACCAAAAGACTTTTAAAAGACTGCACGAGAGAATTAGATTGGTGTGAGCTATATTAGGTGTATGTGTGAGAGAGTGACAGACCGTTTGTTGGTTTGAGTTATAGATTGTAGTGTAGTGTGTTAGTAGTTGCTGTGTGGAGAGAGTGTTAGACAGAGCCAGCCAGACAGAGTGAGAGTGAGTTAGGTGATTGCTTAGTTGAGTGTAGTGCAAGTTTTTTTTGTTTGTTTGTTTTCTAAGTTCATTTCTTTTTGTTTTGTTTTTTTTTTGTTTATTTTCTTTATTTCACCCCCTTACTTTGCTATCTGTTCTGTCGCTCATACCCCTTCCCCAATAAAGTTTGTGGCCCCAAAACAATGGAGCGAGAGCAGCAGCAATTTCCTGCCACTCCTAAAAGAAAATGGAGTGGTGTTGGTGGATCACGTGAAGTACGTGATCAGGTTGAGGGTGGCAACAGCAGCAGGAAGCGCTCCCCCTTGGTCAGAGATCTCTTCCCTGTGTTCACAAGCAGGAAAATTTTGACAGAGCAGCAGGCGAAGAGAGTTGTCGATTATTTAGATCAGGAACCCTCTACCCAGTCTGAGGGACTTGAAGCTAGTTGCAGAAGCACCAGTAGTGGCCACCAGGTTCCTCATGACCAGAACCCAACCGCAGCTGCTTCTCTTGACGAGGTTGCTTCCTCCCAGTACTCTCCTCCATAAATAAAGCACACCTGCGTCGATGAGAGAGATATGCAGAAGGATTGGGAGGAGGCATTGGAGGAGACCATGGGACCAAGCTCCCCAGAAGTGGTGGGTTCTGTGGTGACAGAAATGGCCCTGTGTTCTTCATCCAGTGTCACCAGTCAACATCACCACCAGTCAACTACAGAGGTGTTTGGTGGCCAGGTGGAGGGTCCAAAAGAGTCACTTATGGGTTCCAGTGCTTTGGTTGAACTGGATGATATTTTGAATGATGAGGCGGCTGATCCAGCGTGGTCGCCATCTGGTGGGTTAGGCACTAGCAGGCGTGAGCAGCATGGAGAAACAGAGCAGACGGTTGGCCAGCAGCCTGCAAGTGCTGCTTTCCCGTCTGTCAGTACCCACCAGTGGAATGCTGAGCATGGACATGCTAGAACAGGTCGCATCACTCGCACGACTGCTCCACATGCACGCACGTCCCCATCATGGAATTATTTTACTGTTCTGGAAGAGGATGAATCCAGGGCAGTCTGTTCTGTGTGCCATAAATCGGTGAGAAGAGGCAAATCGGGCACCGGATTTGGCACTTCAGGGCTGCTAAGCCATCTGCGCAACCACCACAGACGGTAGTTCGAATATGTAAAAAATTACAATAAGATGGGTGGAGAAAAAGCAGCAACAACAGGCCCCTCCTCTTCTTTTTCTACTCGTCCTGTCCCAATCCAACCTGCTCAGTCCCATTACAGTTTAAATCCCTCTGCATGCCAGGCTGGAAGAGGACTTCAGACCTCAGCAAGCACCTCATCATCACCCTTGTTGGTTTCCTCTGAGTCACCAGTGTTCCAGCGTCAGGTCTCTGTGCCAGAAATGTTGCAGAGGAAGCGGATGCTCCCTGCAAGTGATCCGTTTGTTGTTAAAAATAATGCGCTCCTGGCAAGGCTGTTGGGCCAACAGCTGCTGCCCTACCAGTTTGTGGACTGTGCCCTCTTCCGCAGACTAATGAACAGTGTTGCTCCACAATGGCGGATCCCCAGCCGCCATTATTTTGCCAGGAATGCTATCCCTGCCCTTCACCAGCACATTGTGGAGTGTCGGCCGGTCTTTGGATCATGCTGTCGGTGGCAAGGTGCACTTCACTATGGATGGCTGGAGCAGCAGGCATGGGCAGGGAAAGTATCTAACTTTTACCGCCCGTTGGGTCACCCTCCATGGTGCTGCTGAGGAGGGTGCAAAATCTGGGGCATCTCAGCTGGTTTTGCTGCCACGTGGGTTGAAGGGGAGGCCTGTTCTACTTCCCTCTGCTACCTGTTCTGTCCAAGGCCAGTCCGCCGTTGCTGAGCCTCCCAGCAAGTGGTCCCACTCCTACACTGGTCTGCAGCACCATCGATGCCAAGCAGTGCTGAAACTGGAATCCATGGACGAGAACAGGCAAACCGAATCTGTAATCCTTGCAGCCTTACAGGATCAGATTCAGCAGTGGCTGACCCCCAGAAAACTGGAGACAGGCATAGTGGTGTCTGATAATGGTGTCAACATGCTTGCCGCCATTTCACAAGGTGACTACACTCACTTACCTTGCTTGGCCCACGTCTTCAACCTTGTAGTGCAGAAATGTTTACGCACTTTTGATGGGTTGAAGAACGCTGTGGCCTCAGCATGAAAAGTGTCAGCCCACATCCGTCGCTCCTTAACCGCCACCGTGGCCTTGAAACTGCTGCAGCGCAGCCATAGCCTGCCGCCAGAGATGCTCGGATGTGCCTTATCCACGAATTCGGAAATCCGCGTGGTTGCAAAAAAAAATCCGCATTCGGCCCCGCCGCATGCGGATTTTCGTCCGCGTCCACGCAACCACGCGGATTTTTTCCCGTGAATGGCGTAATCACGCGCGGATTCACGCCCGGAGGCGGATTTTCTTTCAACGTTAATAACAAAGCCCCCATACATGCTACAGTCCCCCAAATAGCATGGATTATCGAGGTGATAAGGGGCAACATAACTTCAACATAAAAAATTCCCCCCCAAAAATTTTTTCTCGAGAAAATGGATTTTAAAGTGAAATCAACACTTTAAATGGGGCTATTAATTGGTAATAAGTGGTTTTAAAAAGGGATATACGCGTTAAGCAGTCAGAGGTGAAGGCGAGTTCCAATGGCACTTGGCGGCGAAGGTACCGCTGGAGGAGGATGAGTGGCTGACGGCAAAAAGGCTCCAGAGAGGTTTTTGTAATTTTTTTTTTTTTTTTTTTGCAGCAATTAGCAATGACATCGCAGCAGAGTTGTCAGTGGACACGGGCAGTGTGAACGCAGAGTGCAGTGGTGGTAGCGACTGAGTCAGGAGAAGGACTATGCGGGCGGTCAGTTCAGCAGCACAGAAGGACCACGGCAACATACTGGTGGTAGTAGTAGCAGCACAGCGTCATAGTGCTGGCCAAAAAATTAAATGCACCCGGCGACCCGGGCAGTGTGAACGCAGAGTGTAGTAGCGACTGAGTCAGGAGGACAAAGCGGGCGGTCAGTTCAGCAGCAGCAGCAGCACAGTAGTAGTAGCACAGCGTCATAGTGCTGGCCAAAAAATTAAATGCACCCGGCGACCCGGGCAGTGTGAACGCAGAGTGTAGTAGCGACTGAGTCAGGAGGACAAAGCGGGCGGTCAGTTCAGCAGCAGCAGCAGCACAGTAGTAGTAGCACAGCGTCATAGTGCTGGCCAAAAAATTAAATGCACCCGGCGACCCGGGCAGTGTGAACGCAGAGTGTAGTAGCGACTGAGTCAGGAGGACAAAGCGGGCGGTCAGTTCAGCAGCAGCAGCACAGTAGTAGTAGCACAGCGTCATAGTGCTGGCCAAAAAATTAAATGCACCCGGCGACCCGGGCAGTGTGAACGCAGAGTGTAGTAGCGACTGAGTCAGGAGGACAAAGCGGGCGGTCAGTTCAGCAGCTCAGAAGGAGGACCATGGCAACTTACTGGTAGTAGTACCATAACACCAAAAAATTAACCAAGGTAGGCACTAGGCAGGTAGTAAATGTCTTTATAAAGGCAGGCATAGTTAACAACAGCACATGCAGCAGCCACTTCATGTCCCCCTGTGTCCGACAATAGGGGCCAGAAACTCACCTTCCACCCAAGCCTGGTTGATTTTCAGGAAGGTGAGTTTGTCCACAGAGGCGTGGGAGAGCCGAGAGCGCTTCTCTGTGACCACGCCAACGGCCGCACTAAAGCATCTCTCTGAGAGGACACTGGAAGGAGGGCAGAATAGGAGTTCCAGGGCGTACTGGGAAAGCTCGCTCCAGATGTCCAGTCTCTTGACCCAGTACTCCAAGGGGTCCACGGGGCTGTCGGTGTCATTGAGCCCGCTGGATGACCCCATATAGTCAGACACCATGGTGGTCAGTCGTTGCTTGTGCTGGTTGGTGGTGGATGCTGTGGCGGGCACCTCTGTTCTGGGCTGCTGCACTGCATACAGGCTCTTGCTTAGGCTCTTCAGGTCTCCGGGGCGCCAGTTGCTGCTGCTGCTGCTGCTGGTGGTTGTTGTTGTGCTGCTAATGGCAATGGCAGGCACCTCTTGCTGGCTTGGCAGAGCAGTTACAGTGGGGGTGGAAGGCTGGGGGAATGCTTCCAGTAGTCTGCGCACAAGGGCCTCCTTCAACTCCCTTGTGCGTTGCTCGGTGGTGGATGGCGTCATTAAGTCTCCCAGCTTCCCCTTCAGACGGGGATCAAGCATCAAGGTAATCCAGATGTCCTCCCTTGAACGCATCTGGATCACCCGGGGGTCCCTGCGAAGGCAGCGCAACATGTGCACAGCCATGGGAAACAAGTGGGCCCTGCCAGCAAGATCTTCCTCGTCCTCGCCATTGTCCCATAACGCATGCCTTTCCTCTTCCTGTGCCATGTCATTGTCCTCCTCAAACCGCCATCCACGTACAACGCCTGCTGCACTCTGCTCCTCCTCCTCCTCATTCAGGTTAGGGACCTCCAACTCTTCCACTACCTGCTGTGAGCCCTCCTCTGAGCTGGACTGTGCTGCCATCTGCTCCTGTTCTTCCAACTGCCTCAGGGCTTCATCCCCACGCTCAATTAAATTGTCCATTGCCTGCTCCAGTAGACAAACCAAGGGCACCCACTGGCACACAGAGGTCCGCTCCTCACTGACCATCTTGGTTGCCTCCAGGAAGGGACTCAGCACCAGGCATACTTGCTGCATCAGTGTCCACTGAGTGGCAGTAATCATGGGGACTTGCTGGTTGCTGGGGACACTTGGGTCTAGCATGTAGGCCCTAAGAGCCAGCCTGTGCTGACACAGCCGCTCCAACATGGCCAGAGTCGAATTCCAGCGAACTGGCATGTCGATGATCATCCGGTGTTGTGGCCTTCCATACTGCTGCTGTAAGGTGGACAAGAGTGCAGAGGCAGTGGCTGACAGGCGGAAAAAGCGTACCACCGCCCGGGCATCCTGCAGCAGCTCGCTCATCCCCTGGTAGGTGCGCAAGAAGCGCTGCACCACAAGATTGAGCACGTGGGCCAAGCAGGGGATGTGCTGGAGGTTTCCCTGCTGCACTGCTGCCACCAGGTTGGCCCCATTATCGGCTGCCACATACCCCACTTCCAGGCCTCTGGGGGTCAGCCACCTCCGCTCCTGCTTCCTGAGGGCGGCCAGGACGTTGGTGGCCGTAAGCCTCTCCTTCCCCAGGGTCACCAATTTTAAAAGGGCTTGGCAGTGCCGAGGCTTGGCGCTGCTGCTGCCGAGGCGGGCTTGCTTTCCGGGTGCTGAGGGAGTGTCGTGACAGGACCCTTCTGCATCCCCCCTGATCCCGCGTGGTGGCACCACTAGCTGGGCTGATGCGCTCTTGTCCTCCCTCCCTTCCATCAGTGTCACCCAGTGGGCCGTAAAGGACAGGTAGCGACCTGTCCCAAATCTGCTACTCCACGAGTCCATGGTCACGTGGACCCGCTTGCCCACAGAGTAGTCCAGGGAACGGGCCACGTTTTCCACCGCAAACTTGTGGAGTGCTGGGATCGCGCTCCTGCTGAAATAGTGGCGACTGGGGACTTGCCACTCGGGGATGCCAAATTGGAGCAGCGTCCGCATGGCGCTCCCCTCCTGCACCAGGGAGTAGGGAAGCAGCTGTGATGCCATGGCCCGGGCCAGCAAGCCATTTAGTTTGCGGATCCGCCTGTGGCTTGGAGGCAGAGGCTTGGTCAGACCCTGAAAGGTGTCGCTCAGCAGGGTCTGACGACGCTGGGATGCAGGGGAGACAGAGGAGAGAGACGAACACTGGCTGCCAGCCTCAATGTCTGTGTCCTGAGCAGCCGAGGTGGAAGAGCGCTTGCGTGCTACTACTGCTGCTGCTGTGGGGGATTCACGACCCTGAGGGAGGGAGGATGCTGCTGCGCTGGTGGGCCTTCTGCTCTCAGGAACCCCTGCCAGCAGTGCCTGCTTCCTCTTAAAGTCCGCATACTCGCGGCAGTGGCGGCTTCTCAGGTGGCCCTGGAGGGATGAGGTACCCATCTTGCTCAGACTTTTCCCACGGCTCAATCTTTTGCTGCATAACCTGCACACCGCATACCTTTTGTCATCAGTACATTCCTCAAAGCAATCCCACACTGGTGACTTTAATTTACTGCGGCCCCCACTAGCAGAGGGTGCAGCGGAGCAATGTCTGGTAGTAGTTGCCGGGGGTTGCATGGTGGTGGTGCCGGCTGAAGCAGTGTCCTGTCTACTTCCTCCACGCCCACTGCTGCCGATGCCCCTGCCTGACATATGGCGATATCCTTGCCTAGGCCGAGGTGACTCGTCATCCTGCTCTGACCATTCTTCCACGGACTCAGCAGGCTGCACATAGTTAGGGTCCACAACGTCATCATCAGCAGCATCATCATAATCCAGCTCTTCCTCTGACTCCCCCGCCTCCTCTTCTGTCCCTACATCCCCAGACACAGACCCCTCTTCTTCATCACCAGAACTCAACAACGCTTGTGATTGTGGCCCGATCTCAATCTCTGCCACATCAGTCCCCAGTAAGTCCTGTGCTTCTTGCATCAGCAGGTTCCCAGATGCCGGACTGAGGGACAGAACGCTGTCATCCTGGGAGGGCTGCTGACCAGTGGGTGCTGGGGTGGATGTCACAACAAGCGTGGTATGTTGGCTGCTGCTGCTACTGCTTGGAGTGGTGCTCACAGTAGAGGTCTGGGAGGAAGTCATGATGTCCATGAGTACGTCAGGTTCCATTTGCTCAACCACCACACGGGGACCAGAAACTTTAAAATATTTGGACAATGGCGTCCGCTGACTCGGCCCAGGCTTTGCTGCCCCCTTTTCTGCTGCATCACGACCACGTACAGCTGGGCGTCCTCTCCCTGGACGTGGAGCAGTCCCAGAAGTGGCTGAGGCAATTGAACTCCCTTTCCTCTCACCCCGCGAAACCCTGCCAGACATGTTGCTAGTAATGAATCACTGGATGCAGTGGGCACAGTACAAGGTCACTGAAGGATGCAGTGGGCACAGCACAAGGTCACTGAAGGATGCAGTGTTCACAGTACAAGGTCACTGAAGGATGCAGTGGGCACAGCAGTGGGCACTGGATATACAACTAGGTCACTGAAGGATGCAGTGGCCACAGTACAAGGTCACTGAAGGATGCAGTGGGCACAGCAGTGGGCACTGGATATACAACTAGGTCACTGAAGGATGCAGTGGGCACAGTACAAGGTCACTGAAGGATGCAGTGGGCACAGTACAAGGTCACTGAGGGATGCAGTGGGCACAGCAGTGGGCACTGGATATACAACTAGGTCACTGAAGGATGCAGTGGCCACAGTACAAGGTCACTGAAGGATGCAGTGGGCACTGGATATACAACTAGGTCACTGAAGGATGCAGTGGCCACAGTACAAGGTCACTGAAGGATGCAGTGGGCACAGTACAAGGTCACTGAAGGATGCAGTGGCCACAGTACAAGGTCACTGAAGGATGCAGTGGGCACAGTACAAGGTCACTGAAGGATGCAGTGGCCACAGTACAAGGTCACTGAAGGATGCAGTGGCCACAGTACAAGGTCACTGAAGAATGCAGTGGGCACAGCAGTGGGCACTGGATATACAACAAGGTCACTGAAGGATGCAGTGGGCACAGTACAAGGTCACTGAAGGATGCAGTGGGCACAGCAGTGGGCACTGGATATACAACTAGGTCACTGAAGGATGCAGTGGCCACAGTACAAGGTCACTGAAGGATGCAGTGGGCACAGCAGTGGGCACTGGATATACAACTAGGTCACTGAAGGATGCAGTGGGCACACAAGGATGTCACACTGTGTAATGAGATGCTCATATGCCAGCGAGCGAGCAGTGGGCACTGGGCACGGCACAAGGTCACTGACAGAATGAATGAACAGCGCTGGCAGAGAGTGGCGGCGCTGGCGGTGTGACTGGCTGCCTGCAAATAGTACAAGTGTATAACTGTCACTGGAATATACAAGTGAACACTGCAGCTGCACTAACCTGCCTGCCTGCACTCTACACACAGATAATCCCCACTCCCACTACACTGCAGCACTGAACCTGCCTGCACAGCACTACACACAGTTAAATAATCACTAGACTCCCACACTCCCACTACACTACACTGACTACAACTAACTACAGCAATCACTCACTGACTAGCTAACTGTGTACAGTATAAGAGCAGTGTTAGCAAAAAAAACGCTTTGTTTTTAACACAATAAATGCACTTGCTCAAACAACAATGGCCTGGAGATAATCCTCTCAGCACCACAGTCTAGTAGCAAGGACAGAGCTTTGCCATCATGGCCACCGCTTTATATTCAGGAGGGGAGGGCATAGCTCCCCTCCTGTGATTGGTTGCTAGGGCCTGGCTGGGGCACTCTGATTGGCCTGCAATGTGTCACTTCCGCATAGTTTGACGCATTTCCGCAAACCACGACTTCAGCCCCGGGTTTCACGAGCGTGAATGCGGATTTCTGTCCGCATTCACGCGTAGCCGAAGCAGATTTTCGTGGTTGAAAATCTATTCACGGCTTAGCGTGTCCGAGGCGGAATGCGTCAAAATGGTCGTGAATCCACGCGTAAGCGTGATCACGACCTGGCGGTGAGCACCACTGCCTGCCGCAGCACAGGCTTATTTCCGATTGTCCAACGCGGTGGAACTCCACCCTCCACATGCTGGAGAGGTTGTGGGAGCAGCGAATGGCAGTCAGGCTATACCTCTCTCAGTCATCTTCCTCCAGAACAGGGCCAATGGACTACATTACTGGGGACCAGTGGCAGCTGACTGGACAGGTGTGCAAAGTCACTGCACTGCAGCATATCAGAAGTGCGCCCTCTTGCCTTCATGCTGGACAAGGCTCTTGACAAATTGCTCGAACAGGGGGAGGAAGCCCTAGCCCTACTGAACAGTGGTGATGACGAGTCAAATGGGGAGTGAGTGAGGATGCTCAAGTCCTGGATGAGGAGGCAGAGCTTGTGGTAGTGGAAGAGCCCATTGTCCGGGGGTGGGAAGAAGATTCTGATGATTTGGAGCTGGAGCATGATGGCAGTTCTGACAGCCAGGAAGAGGTGATTAATGGCAGACATCTCTTCCCTATGGCTACCCATATGCTCCAGTGCCTCTGTAAGGACCCCCGGATTGAAACTCTAAAATCAAGGCTCGACATGTGGGTGGCCACCATCTTAGATCCACAGTGCAAGGGCAAAATGCGTCAGTTCATACCCCCCTCCCAAGCTGACGCCAGGATTAGCCAGATCCGGAACGCCCTTCTTCGTTGGGTAGAAGATGCGTTTCCTGCACCTGTATGCTGGGCCCAAGCTACCAAGCCTCATCATACTCAGCAAAGGTCTTGTGGTCCCACTCCATGCAGCAGCACCAATAGCCAATCTGCTGAGCCTGCTGAGTATGTTGAAGGAATTTTATCAGCCAATGCCAGATACTCCTTCTAGTAGCAGCACCACCAGCGGACAAAGTGGTCACAGCCAGCGGCTGGCCCGTATGGTGAATGATTACTTGGGGGCCAGTGCTCCAGACAATATGAAGAGTAATGATGACCCCAAGGACTATTGGACAAAACAACTGGATACCTGGCCTGAACTCGCTCAGTTTGCACTGGAGGTTCTTGCATGCCCTGCCGCCAGTGTTCTTTCGGAGCGAGTATTAAGTGCTGCAGGTGGGGTGGTCACCGACCAATAGAGATGGCCCCAACTTCCGTTTTTCGGGTCACAAACTTCCGCAAAAGTTTGGTTCGCGCGAACATCCGCGAACCGCAATAGACTTCAATGTGGAGGCGAACTTTGAAAACTAGATTCACTTATGCTGGCCACAAAAGTGATGGAAAAGATGTTTCAAGGGGTCTAACATCTGAGTTTTTGCATGGAGGAGTGGGACAGATGGCAAAAGTCCTGGGGAAAATCTGGATTTGACGCAAAGCAGCGCTTTAAGGGCAGAAATCACATTGCATGCTAAATTGCAGACCTAAAGTGTTTTAAAACATCTTGCATGTGTATACATCAATCAGGGAGTGTAATTAGTGTACTGCTTCACACTGACACACCAAACTCACTGTGTAACGCACCGCAAACAGCTGTTTGTGTTGTAGCGGCCGTGCTGGACTGGTGCGCACCATGGCCAGAATGCAGGCGATAGCGGTTTCCCAGCCCATATGGTTGCCAGGCTGAGGTAGCTCAACGACAGAACAACAGTCACTGTCCAGCTGATCAAATGTGGTCGGTCCACAATAAAGCAACGACCTTATTATCTTGGGTGTGCCGCCCCCCCCCCCCCCACGAGACACTCATATAGCCGGTGGTCATTGCTTCATTGCTTCATTGTGATACGCAAGCCCCTTCACCGCGGCAAGGTAATGATCATGAAGGGGAATTGGCACATGTACATGCCTTCTGCTTTGTTATGGCAAAAAGGAGGATGAAGGCCATTTTTGCCATATTACAGTGCTTTGTTCTGAGGTGCACGTGCATGCTATGAATACAGAATCCGGTGAAGCGGACCTATGCCTTTCTGTTAACATCTAGTGCCAGTCCTTTTTCCTACTGTTGTGCGCCTTCTGCTTTGTTGTTGCAGCTGCAGTGCAGCCAGAAAAATTAGGAAGGCTTGTATACGCACCAGAAAAATTAGTATAGAGGCCGCTGCTAGCAGCGTCCTTAAAAATTCAGGAATCCACCTGGAGTCCTGGACCCTGTTAGTGGTGGCGGAGGAGGCAGTCAAGCGGCCTGCGGGCAGAGGTGCTGTGTGGGGAGCGAGTTTGTCTTGGGGCAGGCAGTAACACGGCGTGCAGGCAGAGATGCTGTGTGTGGGGACTGACTTAGTCTTGGGGCAGGCAGTAGCCCTCTGGCATCCATGCCTCATTTATTTTGATAAAGGTGACTGAACACTTTTGTGACTTAGGCGACTTCTCTTCTCAGTGACAATGCCTCCAGCTGCGCCACCTCCTCCAAAAAAAAAAACCTTCCTCATCGTCCAAGCCTGACTCCTCTTCCCCACACAACTTTTCCTCCTCCCCCCTCTGTGCTGCCGCAGGTGTTGAGGAAACATCTGGTTCTGATGAGAAGTTCTGATGAGAATTGATTCCACGACGCTTCCTCCCATAACTGTTCCTCTTCACGCTCCTCCACAGATTGATCCACCACTCTACGCATGGCATGCTCCAGGAAGTAAGCGTACGGGATCAAGTCGCTGATGGTTCCTTTACTGCGACTCACCAGGTTGGTCACCTCCTCAAACGGCCGTATGAGCCTGCATGCATTTTGCATGAGTGTCCATTTGGGCCAGAATATACCCATCTCCCCAGACTGTGTCCTTCTACTGTAGTTGTAGAGGTACTGGGTGACGGCTTTCTCCTGTTCTAGCAGACGAGAGAACATAAGGAGGGTCAATTTCCAGAGAGTCGGGCTATCGCAAATCAGGCGTCTCACCAGCAACTTGTTTCTCGGCTGAATATCTGCAAAGCGTGCCATGGCCGTGTAAGACCGTCTGAAATGCCCAAACAACTTCCTGGCCTGCTTCAGGACAACCTCTAAGCCTGGGTACATTGACACAAATCTTTGAATGATTAGATTCAGCACATGTGATATGCAGGGTCAGCTTTCCTAAATTTCAAAGCGGAAGTGAGATTGCTGCCGTTGTCACACACCAGGTTGCCAATCTCCAGCTGGTGCGGGGTCAGCCACTGATCCACCTGTTTGTTAAGAGCAGCCAGGAGAGTTGCTCCAGTGTGACTTTCTGCTTTGAGGCAAGACATATCTAAGATGGCGTGACACCGTCGTACCTGGCATGCAGCATAGTCCCTGGGGAGCTGGGGCTGTGTAGCTGAAGAGGAGATCGCTTCACCAATAGAGTTCAACTGCCACTAAGCCAAGGAGGCGGAGGACGACGACAGCAAAGAGGATGTAGCAGGAGGAGAGGAGGTGGCAGGAGGCCTGCCTGCAAGCCGTAGAGGTGTCACAAGTTGGTCCGCTGCACAGCCACGTACTCCCTGCTTGCCATCGGTCACTAAGTTGACCTAATGGGTTGTGTAAGTAATGTACCTGCCCTGACCTTGCTTGGCAGTTCAGGCATCCGTGGTCAGGTGGATCCTTGACCCAACGCTGTGTGCCTGAGATGACACCACTTGCCTCTCAACTTCACGGTACAGTTTGTGTATCGCCTTTTTACAGAAATAATTGCTGCCTCGTATCTTCCACTGCGGTGTCCCAATGGCCACAAATTTACGGAAGGCCTCAGAGTCCACCAGCTGGTATGGTAACAGCTGGCGAGCAAACAGTTCCGTAAGCCAGCTGTCAGATGCTGGGCAAGGGGGTGACTGGCAGAAATTGGCTTCTTCCGCTCAAAAATTTCTTTCACAGACACCTGGCTGCTGTGGGCAGTGGAGCATGAACTGCTCAAGGTCAGAGGCAGAATGGAGGAGGGTGGCTGTGAAGGTGCAAGGGAGAAAGCAGCTGAAGATGCTGCACCTGAAGAAGGAAGAGGAGAAGGAGGGTGGCTTTCTTTTGTGTGCTGCTTTTCCTCTTCCCATTGCAGTTTGTGCCTTTTCTCCATGTGCCTTCGTAAAGGCAGTTGTCCCTACGTGGGTGTTGCCCTTTCTACGGCTCTATTTTTGGAGGCAGTGAGAACAGATGGCATTGCTCTGATCTGAGGCAGACACATTAAAAAATTTCCAAACTGCTGAGCCCCCCTGGGGTGATGGTACTATGGTGGCATCAGCAGCTGACATTGAAGGGCATGTTGGCTGGCTGTCCATAGACGGCGATACACAGAAATCACATTGCATGCTAAATTGCAGACCTAAAGTGTTTTAAAACATCTTGCATGTGTATACATCAATCAGGGAGTGTAATTAGTGTACTGCTTCACACTGACACACCAAACTCACTGTGTAACGCACCGCAAACAGCTGTTTGTGTTGTAGCGGCCGTGCTGGACTGGTGCGCACCATGGCCAGAATGCAGGCGATAGCGGTTTCCCAGCCCATATGGTTGCCAGGCTGAGGTAGCTCAACGACAGAACAACAGTCACTGTCCAGCTGATCAAATGTGGTCGGTCCACAATAAAGCAACGACCTTATTATCTTGGGTGTGCCGCCCCCCCCCCCCCCCCACGAGACACTCATATAGCCGGTGGTCATTGCTTCATTGCTTCATTGTGATACGCAAGCCCCTTCACCGCGGCAAGGTAATGATCATGAAGGGGAATTGGCACATGTACATGCCTTCTGCTTTGTTATGGCAAAAAGGAGGATGAAGGCCATTTTTGCCATATTACAGTGCTTTGTTCTGAGGTGCACGTGCATGCTATGAATACAGAATCCGGTGAAGCGGACCTATGCCTTTCTGTTAACATCTAGTGCCAGTCCTTTTTCCTACTGTTGTGCGCCTTCTGCTTTGTTGTTGCAGCTGCAGTGCAGCCAGAAAAATTAGGAAGGCTTGTATACGCACCAGAAAAATTAGTATAGAGGCCGCTGCTAGCAGCGTCCTTAAAAATTCAGGAATCCACCTGGAGTCCTGGACCCTGTTAGTGGTGGCGGAGGAGGCAGTCAAGCGGCCTGCGGGCAGAGGTGCTGTGTGGGGAGCGAGTTTGTCTTGGGGCAGGCAGTAACACGGCGTGCAGGCAGAGATGCTGTGTGTGGGGACTGACTTAGTCTTGGGGCAGGCAGTAGCCCTCTGGCATCCATGCCTCATTTATTTTGATAAAGGTGACTGAACACTTTTGTGACTTAGGCGACTTCTCTTCTCAGTGACAATGCCTCCAGCTGCGCCACCTCCTCCAAAAAAAAAAACCTTCCTCATCGTCCAAGCCTGACTCCTCTTCCCCACACAACTTTTCCTCCTCCCCCCTCTGTGCTGCCGCAGGTGTTGAGGAAACATCTGGTTCTGATGAGAAGTTCTGATGAGAATTGATTCCACGACGCTTCCTCCCATAACTGTTCCTCTTCACGCTCCTCCACAGATTGATCCACCACTCTACGCATGGCATGCTCCAGGAAGTAAGCGTACGGGATCAAGTCGCTGATGGTTCCTTTACTGCGACTCACCAGGTTGGTCACCTCCTCAAACGGCCGTATGAGCCTGCATGCATTTTGCATGAGTGTCCATTTGGGCCAGAATATACCCATCTCCCCAGACTGTGTCCTTCTACTGTAGTTGTAGAGGTACTGGGTGACGGCTTTCTCCTGTTCTAGCAGACGAGAGAACATAAGGAGGGTCAATTTCCAGAGAGTCGGGCTATCGCAAATCAGGCGTCTCACCAGCAACTTGTTTCTCGGCTGAATATCTGCAAAGCGTGCCATGGCCGTGTAAGACCGTCTGAAATGCCCAAACAACTTCCTGGCCTGCTTCAGGACAACCTCTAAGCCTGGGTACATTGACACAAATCTTTGAATGATTAGATTCAGCACATGTGATATGCAGGGTCAGCTTTCCTAAATTTCAAAGCGGAAGTGAGATTGCTGCCGTTGTCACACACCAGGTTGCCAATCTCCAGCTGGTGCGGGGTCAGCCACTGATCCACCTGTTTGTTAAGAGCAGCCAGGAGAGTTGCTCCAGTGTGACTTTCTGCTTTGAGGCAAGACATATCTAAGATGGCGTGACACCGTCGTACCTGGCATGCAGCATAGTCCCTGGGGAGCTGGGGCTGTGTAGCTGAAGAGGAGATCGCTTCACCAATAGAGTTCAACTGCCACTAAGCCAAGGAGGCGGAGGACGACGACAGCAAAGAGGATGTAGCAGGAGGAGAGGAGGTGGCAGGAGGCCTGCCTGCAAGCCGTAGAGGTGTCACAAGTTGGTCCGCTGCACAGCCACGTACTCCCTGCTTGCCATCGGTCACTAAGTTGACCTAATGGGTTGTGTAAGTAATGTACCTGCCCTGACCTTGCTTGGCAGTTCAGGCATCCGTGGTCAGGTGGATCCTTGACCCAACGCTGTGTGCCTGAGATGACACCACTTGCCTCTCAACTTCACGGTACAGTTTGTGTATCGCCTTTTTACAGAAATAATTGCTGCCTCGTATCTTCCACTGCGGTGTCCCAATGGCCACAAATTTACGGAAGGCCTCAGAGTCCACCAGCTGGTATGGTAACAGCTGGCGAGCAAACAGTTCCGTAAGCCAGCTGTCAGACG
Organism: Hyperolius riggenbachi; assembly: GCF_040937935.1. Lineage (NCBI taxonomy): Eukaryota > Metazoa > Chordata > Amphibia > Anura > Hyperoliidae > Hyperolius > Hyperolius riggenbachi. Next base: position 135,841,457 of record NC_090647.1, on the reverse strand, counting down.
CTGGGCAAGGGGGTGACTGGCAGAAATTGGCTTCTTCCGCTCAAAAATTTCTTTCACAGACACCTGGCTGCTGTGGGCAGTGGAGCATGAACTGCTCAAGGTCAGAGGCAGAATGGAGGAGGGTGGCTGTGAAGGTGCAAGGGAGAAAGCAGCTGAAGATGCTGCACCTGAAGAAGGAAGAGGAGAAGGAGGGTGGCTTTCTTTTGTGTGCTGCTTTTCCTCTTCCCATTGCAGTTTGTGCCTTTTCTCCATGTGCCTTCGTAAAGGCAGTTGTCCCTACGTGGGTGTTGCCCTTTCTACGGCTCTATTTTTGGAGGCAGTGAGAACAGATGGCATTGCTCTGATCTGAGGCAGACACATTAAAAAATTTCCAAACTGCTGAGCCCCCCTGGGGTGATGGTACTATGGTGGCATCAGCAGCTGACATTGAAGGGCATGTTGGCTGGCTGTCCATAGACGGCGATACATGGCGCTGGACACTGCCACTAGCTGTTTCCGATGACAAGCTCCCCCTGCTTCTTTCAGGAACCTGTCTACTCCTACTCCTCTCTGACTCCCCCTCTGAACTGTCCTCCTTTTCATCTTCTCTATTGGGAACATACGTGGCATCCGTATCATCGTTATCATCATAATCATCCTGCCCAGCTGCGCTTGCCTCAGACACCTCCAAAATTGCTCCAACAGCAGGTACTTCATCCTCCTCCTCCTCACACGTTACGTCCGTAGTGTCTCCTAACTCAGACATATGAGGTGGTGCAATTTGCTTAGCGCCTTCATCTTGTTGTAACAATAATGGCTGTGCATCAGTGATTTCCCCACCAAATAATTCCTGCGAACTGTCAAATGCAGCGGATGTGATGCTTGTAGTAGCACTGGTGGCTGTGGAAGATGAGGTGTTATGTGTTAAATAGTCAACCACGTCCTGACAATCTTGGGAGTTGATGGGACGTGCCTTCTACTGAGCACTGTACTTTGGTCCAGGGCCACAGGAAATCACATCAGCATGACCTCTCACAGACCTGCCGGGTGGCCTTCCTCTGGTTCTGCCTCTACCTCTGCCTCTGCCTCTACCTGTTTTGTCCATTTTGTCCATATCGGGTAGGATGAAGTGAAAGGTATTCACTGACTTGACTAATACAATGTGCAGTCACACAGGTGCAGTTAACAGGTATGCACACTGCGTGCACTCACGTAGGTAGGTGGGTGCACTGTGAACAACAGGTAGGTACTGTATATGCAGTGATGGGTATTACAATGTGTACCTGTCACACACAGACAGGTACCGGATAGGCGCAGTAACACTGTGTGCGCTCAGGTAGGTAGGTGGGTGCACTGAAGTGAACAACAGGTAGTAGGTATATGCAGTGATGGGTATTAAAATGTGCACCTGTCACACACAGACAGGTACCGGACAGGCACAGTGACACTGCGTGCGCTCACGTAGGTAGGTGGGTGCACTGAAGTGAACAACAGGTAGAAGGTATATGCAGTGATGGGTGTTACAATGTACACCTGCTACGCACAGGCAGATACCAGACAGGCACAGTGACACTGTGTGTGCTCACATAGGTAGGTGGGTGCACTGAAGTGAAACAGGTGGTAGGTATATGCAGTGATGGGCAACTGTCTCACACACAGACAGGTACCGGACAGGTACAGTGACACTGCGTGCGCTCATGTAGGTGGGTGGGTGCACTGAAGTGAACAACAAGTAGTAGGTATATGCAGTAATGGGTATTACAATGTGCACCTGTCACACACAGATAGGTACCGGACAGGCACAGTGACACTGCGTGCGCTCACGTGGGTAGGTGGGTGCACTGAAGTGATCAACAGGTAGTAGGTATATGCAGTGATAGGTATTACATTGTGCACCTGTCACACACACAGGTAATCACTGAATGTGCTGGGCCTGGCAGTAGCACACACAGTAGGAATTACGAAGGCTGTCTATACAACACAAGTGTCTGTGGTACACACACACACACACAAAAAAATAGATCACAAAAACAAGATTAGCTCTCAAAAGAGCTGATGAGGGGTGCTTTTTAGCAATTAGAATCAGCAAGGAGCAAGCTTAAAAGCCTTCAAGAGCCTAACTAAGCTTTCCCTATAAGTCTCTGCACAGCAGAGTCCAATGCCTGACGCTGCCTGCCTTTTATAAGGGGGAGTGGGGCTCCAGGAGAGAGTGAAGCCTGATTGGCGACAATGTGCCTGCTGACTGTGATGTAGAGGGTCAAAGTTGACCCTCATGAAGCACTATGGGGGCGAACCGAACTTCTGGAAAAGTTTGCGGTTCTCCGCGATCGCAAATCCCGGAAGTTCGCCGGGAACCGTTCGCCGGCGAACCGTTCGGGCCATCTTTACCGACCATCGTACCCGTCTGTCCACAGACAATGTGGACATACTAGCGTTCTTAAAAATGAACGAGTCATGGATCAATGACAATTACAAGGCCCCTCTCACTGACTAAATTACAATGTGCTTTTTTTCAAATACTATGTTGTATTCTTTAGATGGGCTGTCAGAAAGATAGAATAAATAGCAGAGAGATCTCTACATTTTCATAAGCTTTTCTTTCAATCTAAATATCCATCAGAACAGAGGCCATGACCAGCCTCTTTCTCATGTACCAGTATATAGAAGGGCTCCTGCAATCAGGATGACCACAGGAACTCAACTGTGACTGTTGTGATGCTGATTGCAGCTTTGACCAAACAGCTCAGTACAATTGTTTACATCTCTAGTCAGGGTATTTATATACCTTTAAATGTCCACTTTCAGATATAAATAGGTGCTGATTATTTAGTCAGCACTACCCCATGGAGAACATGAGGGAGAAGTCCCTGCAGTTCCTCTGATTGCTAAGGTTGTGTGCCTGTAAAATAAATATTATATACTATATATATATATATATATATATATATATATATATATATATATATATATATATATATATATATATATATATATATCTCCACATCCCCTATGCCACCTGCACAGTAGCGTAGTGGTTAGCACTTTCTTCTTGCAGCACTGGTTCTCCAGTTTGAATTCACATCAGGGCACTATCTGCAAGGAGTTCTTATGTTCTCCCCATGTTTGTGTGGCTTTCCTCTGGGTACTCCAGTTTCCACCCACTACCCAAAAACATTCAGTTGTTAATGGATTTCCTCTAAAAATTGGCCGTAGAGTACAATGGACATATGACTATGGTAGGGATTAGATTGTGAGCCCCTTTGAGGGACAGTTAATTCAGCACGCTGGAAGATGTCTGTGCTATATAAATACTAATGGCCAATGACTACCTAAAGCCGCATCTACATGCGTAGATGCGGCCGCGATGTTCCTTATCAATCGATGCGGCTCGATTGATAAGATCCGACAGGATGGATCTCCTCACCGCCGATTCCCTGCTCGCTCCCCGCGAGGGGACAATGGCAGGGAATCGAGCGGAAGATAAGCGGCGCCGGCGGGGACGAGCGAGGAATCAAATCCGGCGCATGGGCGGCAAGCGGGGACACGGCGGGTACGCGGAAGAAACCATCCTGCGGCTAATCGAGCCGCCGGATCGCCACAACATCTCCCCGTGTAGACGGGGCTTAAAGATATATATAAATATCTTTAGGTAGTCATTGGCCATTTTTAAAGAGACACTGGCTGGACCTAGCAATCGCACCTTAGGTTGCTGATTCCTGAGAATACCAAAGGAGTTCTTTGGATTCTGTTTGATGCCACTTAAGATGTACATTTCCCTTCTTATGTTAACTTCATTAAATTTCAATTGTAGGTTAATCAAAATGTTGTTCTCATGAGAACATTTTAATTTTATTTTACAAAAGTTTTTACTGAAAATAGAAAAAGTAAATGCAGATAGCATAAAGTGTACATAACAGTATACAATCATAATGAAGTAAATTGGCACAGTAGAAAATATGTTCTTACCAAAAATCCAAACAGATTGAAAACTGCATAATAAAAAACGATGTAATACCGGTGTAGGCCAAACGTAATACTAAAACAGAAAAACAAAAGAAAGTGCTTCCAGATAAATTAAAAAGCCATCCAATACAAAGTGCCTTGATTGCCAACCCATAGGTTAAAGAACGGCACGTTGTAAGGAGAAGATCCAGACAATTTATAGGTTAACCACTCTGCCCAATTGTATTGAAACTTCTCATTTGAGGCAGAGATAGCATGCACAAGTCTGTCAGTTTCCATCAAAACATTTAAATGTTGTTCAATTAGGGCATGAGGAAGCGTAGGAAGGAGCAATCGCCCATTGTGTAGTCAAAAGCGTCAGATCAGTAATATTATGCAAGTTTTAATCCAAATACAAATTCAGTTGTTTCTTAATGTGATTTTATTTTTAAATGTTTATATTGATAAAAATCTTGATCTCTGGCCTTTGCTGATGGCTGCTAAACAAGTAAGTTTGTGACAAAAGCTCAATATGCTGAAATGCAACCATTATCTGGCAGGGTTCCTATGTAGCCTTGTCATGTTCCTGAGTGAAAGGAAGTGGTTCTTTATATTCTGAAGAATACCTTGGCCTTTTTTGACAATGAAAATCTAGCACACTAAACTGTTGCTGCCTTTAGTTTTTATTTTTTCTGTAGCTTGATTTAAAATAAAAAGGATAATATTAATAAATATTTATCTAGTTTAGCAGTTAAGTAGAGAGACTAAGGTTAGACGGTTAAACAACTGGGCCCATATGCAATTTTAACTTTTTCACGTGAGTTTTCTCCTAAGTGATATTTTCACATCTTGCTAAGTTGCCATAAAATGCTTTTTAAACCATCAACAAGCAAGAAAACACTCAAACTAACTCTTTCACCAACGTTTTGAGTACTTTTTTCAGTTGTAAAATGCTGAAAAGATATTTTTTAGAGAAAATGAACATTATCTCCTAGGAGATAACTCAGGTGAAAACGTGAATTGCATATGGGCCCAGGTTTTGTATTTATCACTTATACTCAGAATAATACAGTATACAGTGGAGGAAATAATTATTTGACCCCTCACTGATTTTGTAAGTTTGTCCAATGACAAAGAAATGAAAAGTCTCAGAACAGTATCATTTCAATGGTAGGTTTATTTTAACAGTGGCAGATAGCACATCAAAAGGAAAATCGAAAAAAATAACCTTAAATAAAAGATAGCAACTGATTTGCATTTCATTGAGTGAAATAAGTTTTTGAACCCTCTAACAAAAAAAAGACTTAATACTTAGTGGAAAAACCCTTGTTTGCAAGCACAGAGGTCAAACGTTTCTTGTAATTGATGACCACGTTTGCACACATTTTAGGAGGAATGTTGGTCCACTCCTCTTTGCAGATCATCTCTAAATCCCTAAGGGCCTTTTTCCACTACCCTGCGATTTGCGATTTGCTTCTGATCGCAAATCGCATGGTACATTAAACTAATGGAAACTGCAGCAGCAATTTCAATTAGTGCGATCCGATTGCGATGCGATTTTGGTCAAAGCGCAATCATCGTCCTGCCGCGTTTTGTATGCGATTGAGCTGTACTATATTGAGTATAGTAGCTCAATCGCAATCGCAATCGCATAGTGGAAATTGAAACGCGATTGCGATCGCGATTGCAATCGCGATCGCAATCGTGATCGCGTTTCATAGTGGAAAAGAGCCCTAAAGTTTCGAGGCTGTCTCTGTGCAACTCTGAGCTTGAGCTCCTTATAGGTTTTCTATTGGGTTAAGGTCCGGAGACTGATATATACACACACAGTGGGTTGCAAAAATATTCGTCCCCCTTGACGTTTTCCACATTTTGTCACATTACTGCCACAAACATGAATCAATTTTATTGGAATTCCACATGAAAGACCAACACAAAGTGGTGTACACGTGAGAAGTGGAATGAAAATCATACATGATTCCAAACATTTTTTACAAATAAATAACTGCAAAGTGGTGTGTGCATAATTATTCGGCCCCCTTTGATCTGAGTGCAGTCAGTTGCCTATAGACATTGCCTGATGAGTGCTAATGACTAAATAGAGTGCACCTGTGTATAATCTAATGTCAGTACAAATACAGCTGCTCTGTGGGGGCCTCATTGGTTGTCTAAGAGAATATTGGGAGCAACAACACCGTGAAGTCCAAATAACACACAACAGCTCAGGTGGGAGACTCTGTCCATAGGACAACTATTAGTCATGCACTGTACAAAGTTGACCTTTATAAAAGAGTGACAAGATGAAAGGCATTGTTAACAGAAAGCATAAGAAGTCCCGTTTGCAGTTTGCCACAAGCCATGTGGGGGACACAGCAACTATGTGGAAGAAGGTGCTCTGGTCAGATGAGACCAAAATGGAACTTTTTGGCCAAAATGCAAAACGCTATGTGTGGCGGAAAACTAACACTGCACATCACTCTGAACACACCATCCCCACTCTCAAATATGGTGGCGGCAGCAGCATGCTCGGGGGGTGCATCTCTTTAGCAGGGACAGGGAAGCTGGTCAGAGTTGATGGGGAGATGGATGGAGCCAAATACAGGGCAGACTTGGAAGAAAACCTCTTGGAGACTGCAAAAGACTTGAGACTGGGGGGAGGTTTACCTTCCAGCAGGACAATGACCCTAAACATAAAGCCAGGGCAACAATGGAATGGTTTAAAACAAAAAATATGTATGTGTTAGAATGGCCCAGTCAAAGTCCAGATCTAAATCCAATCGAGATTCTGGGGCAAGATCTGAAAACTGCTGTTCACAAACGCTGTCCATCTACTCTGACTGAGCTGGAGCTGTTTTGCAAAGCAGAATGGGCAAGGATTTCAGTCTCTAGATGTGCAAAGCTGGTAGAGACATACCCTAAAAGACTGGCAGCTGTAATTGCAGCAAAAGGTGGTTCTACAAAGTATTGACTCAGGGGGCCGAATAATTACGCACACCCCACTTTGCAGTTATTTATTTGTAAAAAATGTTTGGAATCATGTATGATTTTCGATCCACTTCTCACATGTACACCACTTTGTATTGGTCTTTCCCGTGGAATTCCAATATAATTGATGCATGTTTGTGGCAGTAATGTGACAAAATGTGGAAAACTTCAAGGGGGCAGAATACTTTTGCAACCCACTGTATATACAGTATATATACTGTATCCTATATGATAAAAACCCTGTCCCTGCATCCTCCTGTGTCCCTCCCTGTGGCGTGCATGCACAGCACAGGTGCCGACTTTGGACAGAGGTGGGAAACTGGTTATATAGTTCCCTGGTGTTTAATAACTCTTCTCCCCTATACAGTTCTCTGTTGTCTAGTGGCCCCCCTCTCTCCCCTATACAGTTCTCTGTTGTCTACTATCCCTCCTCTCCTATACAGGTGCCTGGGGGGGCCCCCTTCCTTTTTACAGTTCTCGGTTGTCTAGTGGACACTACATTACTGTTCTGTATATAGTTTCCTGGTTACAGGGGCAGAAATAGATCATTTGCATATTCAGTAGTGGCGCATATTGGGTAACCACAAATGTTCACTGATAGCTGAATAATTGCACGTTTCCTTCTGTTTTAAGAAGATAATTTTCACCAAGCATTGCTTATTAGAATAGCAGGGCTTTTTGGTCTCTTTTATCCCCTGTACATTCCTAGTGGTTTAGGTCACCCCGAGCTGCTTGGTTACTCTGGTGTCTAGTGGAAACTTTGCCAAGTGGCTTTACAGTTTCACTGCTTATCCATATAGGCTTAGTGCTAAGGTCAGGTACTTGCGGGCCAAATATAATGCAAAGTGGGCAAACCACTTGCGGGCCAAATTTGATGCCTCTTTGGGCCAGAGTTTAACTTGTATGAGTTAAGTCTATTTAGATGTTAAATCATGCACATTCAAGGTAAATGTAAAAGAAGCCAAAACTACATTTGCAATGATTTCCAAAGCTGTTCCTAGCCAGAAGACTGATATTGTGCTGAATACAATTTACTGCTACCTCAATCGGGCAGAGGGGTCTAACTTATAAACATGGTTCTTATGATGGAGACACTTATCTATCAGCATATCTTTTGAAATGTAAGTGTACGTAGGGAACATAACACCGGTCGACAATGATTTTATCACATTAAATGTAATGAGTGTTCTATGCACTTTATTTCATGCTGAATGCTAAAATGAAGTCAGATTTTTTTCTGTTAGGCACAGTTTGTGTGTGACCCCATCTTCATTATACTGTTTAAGCTGTGAAATTACTGTACTGTATTTTGGCAACCTCAGCGTATTTGTATTCACCAAAAGCAGAAAATACTTCTAAAACCAAGCACATTATGAATTTCCCTGAGTTATCATCTGCAATGAGGCCAACCCCACACAGTCAGGAGTTACCTCATACCCAAGCCTCAAAAAAATGTCTATTTTAAAGGAAAGATAAAGAAAAACTGATATAGCATATGCATTATTGCCATATTAGCAATTTTTTATATTATTTTCTGGCCATTGCCTTGGGCATCACTTCCCCAGGGAAAAAAAACAAAAAAACACCTGTTACATTATATCTTACAGGCCCCAGTAGGCTTAGCCTACTTTTGGCTGTTTCTACTTCTTTTTAATTAGGAGTATGAGTAAGGGCCCTTTTCCACTAGCAACCTTTTCGCACCGGACGATGTCAGCGCTATATAAATACTAAATAATAATAAGAATAATAATTGTAGTTATGGCCCACACAGGCATCACACCATCCAATCAGCACCAAGGCCAATCACAACAGAGTGGGCAGGTAGGAGCCGTGGGCGGATAGACACAGTGCAGCTTCCAGTCAGAGCAGGGTGGGGCAGGAGGAGGGGGGAGTATGAGATGGAAGGACATACATGGATACAGAGGACAGCTTGGCAGTTATTATTATAGATGTTTGAAGTCACCATAGTTATGTTTTCCTACAAAGAAAATATTTTTGCTGGAAGAGCATCTGTAATATTAGGATATTAATTTTGAGGTTAATTGTCCTGGTTGCAGCATCAGAACCACTTCTTATTTCTATATATTGCGATATATTGACATGTAACCCCACCCTTCCAATAATATTTAAACTAGGAAATGATGTCACACAGCCGTCTGCCACAGAGCATTCTGGGAGATCAACCGGTGTTCCGGCTCACTATACAGATAGGGGGGGGGAAACATATCCCACAATGGTGGACCCTGATGACGCTAGATTGCGAAACCGTCGGAAAGAAGACAAGCGGCACCTTTAATGTCTTATTGGCAGTGGACCAGCTTACACGTGCAAGTTTTCATTAGGGGTTCCCAGTTCCTGGGCCCCGTCTGTAAATCTTTGTTTTTATCTTGTTTTTATGGTCTATACCAATTGTTTTTACAATAAACGGTTTACACTTAGAGTTGCCGTTTTTTGTTCTGTTTATATATTAGCCTTCCTGGATATCATACCATATATATCGGAGTGAGGGAGTGGTGGAAGTTTGGATCCATATCTGCTCGAGGTTCGTTAGGTTTACCACGGAATGCAAGACATACAACCTTATAATGTGGGTTGAGATGGCCCAAACCTCCGATTTTCAGTTCGCGAACTTCCGCAAAAGTTTGGTTCCGCGAACTTCCACGAACCGCAATAGACTTCAACGGGGAGACGAACTTTGAAAACTAGAAAAATTTATACTGGCCACAAAAGTGATGGAAAAGATCTTTCAAGGGGTCTAACACCTGGAGGGGGGCATGGCGGAGTGGGATACACGCCAAAAGTCCCAGGGAAAAATCTGGATTGGATGCAAAGCAGCGTTTTAAGGGCAGAAATCTTATTGAATGCTAAATTGCAGGCCTAAAGTGCTTTAAAACATCTTGCATGTGTATACATCAATCAGGGAGTGTAATTAGTGTACTGCTTCACACTGACACACCAAACTCACTGTGTAACGCACCGCAAACAGCTGTTTGTGTTGTGACACTCATATAGCCAGCGGTCATTGCTTCATTGTGATATGCAAGCCCCTTCACTGCAGCAAGGTAATGATCACGAAGGGGAATTGGCGCATGTATATGCCTTTTGTTTTGTTGTTGCAGCTGCAGTGCAGCCAGAAAAAAATAGGCAGGCATGTACACGCACCAGAAAAATAAGTATAGCGGCTGCTGCTAGCAGCGGCCTTAAAAATTCAGGAATCTACCTGAAGTCCTGGACCCTGTTGGTGGTGGCTTTTGTGACTTAGACAACTTCTCTTCTCAGTGACAATGCCTCCAGCTGCACTGAAGGTCCTTTCTGATAGGTCGCTTGAAGCAGGACAAGACAGAAGTTGGATGGCAAATTAGGACAGCTCTGGCCACAGGTCAAGCCTGCACACCCAGTAGTTCAAGGGTTCATCACTGCTCACAGAGTCTACATCCACACTTAAGGCCAGGTAGGCGGCTACCTGCCGGTCCAGGCGTTGGTGGAGGGTGGATCCGGAAGCGTTAAGGCGAGGCGTTGGACTAAAAAATGTCCGCATGTCCGACATCACCATCAGATCGCTGGAACGTCCTGTCCTTGCCTGCGTGGACATGGGAGAAGGATTACTGACAGTGGTACCTTTATTCCATTGTGCTGTGACATCACCCTTAAACGCATTGTAAAGCATAGTTGCCAGTTTGTTATGCAAGTGCTGCATCATTTCTGCCTTCAGGTGAGTTGGTAACATGTCTGCCACTCTGTGCCTATACCGAGGGTCTAGTAGCGTGGCCACCCAGTACAGCTCATTCTCTTGAGTTTTTTATATGGGGGTCCCTCAACAGGCTGGACAGCATGCAATACACCATCTGCACAAAGTTGGATCCAGGCGTACTATCCATCTCCTCTTGCTCTTCCTCAGTGACGTCAGGTAAGTTCTCCTCCTCCCCCCAGCCATGAACAATACCTCAAACAACAAATAGAGTCAGGCCCTGCTTCTCATTTTGAGATCTGGAGGCGTTCGTTCGGGGCTGCCATTAAGTAACGTCACGTAGACGTACAATTAGAATGTCGTATCTCTCCACTGCCATCTAGTGGATATTTTTATTAGCACGGTTCACCTTTTAAAATTCCATTTGTTCGCGTTGATTGCTGCCATTTGGGCACATCAGTATGTCCCCATCTTGTGGATATTTAGTTTAGTGCAGTTCACATTGGAATTCATGTATGCATATAGATGCGGGCATTTGGATCAACACGTCGCCCTCTTGTGGTGATTACAGTAACTTCATTCTACAGATATTATCTCATAGCCAGCTTATTCAAGGGAGTTGATAGAGGATTATTCTCCTATACTTGCTCATTCTGCCATCTTGGCTTTAGCATATACTCAGCATCAAAATAGTATAGGTTACATCATTCATGACTCAAACAGGTAATTCTCTCTCCAATGCCAGCCTATGGCCAATACTCATTCATATTACTTTCTTTCAATGTGGCAAAAATGAACAATACCTCGGGAACGTCGAGCAGCACAAGCCCCCTGCGATGCCTGCTGCGGTTGTTCTTCTGCCGCCGCCTCCACCTCCTCCTCCAAAGAAACACCTTCCTTATCATCCGAGTCTGACTCCTCTTCCCCACACGACTCTTCCTCCTCCTCCCCCCTCTGTGCTGCCGCAGGTGTTGATGAAACATCTGGTTCTGATGTAAATTGCTCCCACAACTGTTCCTCACCTGTAACTGTTCCTGTTCATGCTCCTCCACAGCTTCATCCACCACTCTATGCACGGCAAGCGTTGGTGCCTTAACTACGACTCACCAGGTTGGTCAGCTCCTCAAACGGCCGCATGAGCCTGCATGCATTTCGCACCAGTGTCCAGTTGTTGGGCCAGAACATCCCCATCTCCCCAGATTGTGTCCATTTCCTGTAATTGTACAGGTACTGGGTGATGGGTGATGACCGGGGTCGAATTTCAGCGAGTTGGGCTATCACATATCAAGCGTCTCACCGGTAAGTTGTTTCTCCACTGAATATCCGCAACGCGTGCCATGGCCTGAAATGCCCACACAACTTCCTGGCCTGCTTCAGGACTTCCTCTAAGCCTGGGTACTTTTACACAAATCTTTGAATGATTAGATTCAGCACATGTGCCATGCAGGGTACATGTGTCAGCTTTCCCAAATTCAAAGCGGAAATGAGAATGCTGCCATTGTCACACACCACGTTGCCGATCTCCAGCTGGTGCGGGGTCAGCCACTGATCCACCTGTTTGTTAAGAGCAGCCAAGAGAGCTGGTCCAGTGTGACTCTCCGCTTTGAGACAAGACATGTCTAAGATTGTGTGACACCGTCGTACCTGGCATACAGCATAGGCCCTGGGGAGATGGGGCTGTGTAGCTTAAGAGGAGATGGCAGCACCAGTAGAGTTGAACTGCCACTAAGCCCAGGAGGAGGAGGAGGATGACGACAGTGAAGAGGATGCAGCAGGAGTAGAGGAGGTGGCGGGAGGTCTGCCTGCAAGCCGTGGAGATGTCACAAGTTGGTCCGCTGCACAGCCACGTACCCCCTGCTTGCCATCAGTCACCAGGTTGACCCAATGGGCTGTGTAAGTAATGTACCTGCCCTGACCGTGCTTGGCAGACCAGGCATCCGTGGTCAGGTGGACCCTTGAGCCAACGCTGTGTGCCAGAGATGAGACCACTTGCCTCTCAACTTCACGGTACAGTTTGGGTATCGCCCTTTTACAGAAATAATTGCGGCCTTGTATCTTCCACCGCGGTGTCCCAATAACCACAAATTTACGGAAGGCCTGAGAGTCCACCAGCTGGTATGGTAACAGCTGGCGAGCGAACAGTTCCGCCAAGCCAGCTGTCAGATGCCGGGCAAGCAGGTGACTGGCAGAAATTGGCTTCTTCCGCTCAAAGATTTCCTTCACGGACACCTGACTGCTGCTGTGGGCAGGGAAGCAGGAAACACTCAAGGTGAGAGGTGGAGTGGAGGGTGGCTGTGATTCTGAAGGTGCAAGGGAGAAAGAGGCTGAAGATGATGCACCTGAAGGAGGAAGAGGAGATGGAGGGTGGCTTTTCTTTTTTGTGCTGCTTTGCTCAGGTGCTCTTCCTATTGCAGTTTGTGCCTTTTCTCCATGTGCCTTCGTAAGACACTTGTCCCTACATGGGTGTTGGCCTTTCCACGGCTCAAAATTTGGAGGCAGAGAGAACAGATGACATTGCTCCGATCTGAGGCAGACACATTAAAAAATTTCCAAACCGCTGAGCCCCCCTGTGGTGATGGCACTATGGTGGCATCAGCAGCTGACGTTGAAGGGCGTGTTGGCTGGCTGTACATAGGTGGCGATACATGGCGCCAGACACTGCCACTGGCTGTTTCTGACGACTAGCAGCTTCCCCTGCTTCTTTCAGGAACTCATCTCCTCCTACTCATCTCTGACTCCCCCTCTGAACTGTCCCCCTGTTCATCTCCTCTATTGGGAACATACATGGGATTCGTATCATCATCATCATCATCATCATAATCATCATCCTGCTCAGCTGCGCTTGCCTCAGACACCTCCAAAACTGCACCAACAGCAGGTACTTCATCATCCCCCTCCGCACACGTTACGTCCATAGTGTCGCTGAACTCAGACATATGAGGTGGTGTAACTTGCTTAGCGCCTTCATCTGGTTGTAACAATAATGGCTGTGCATCAGTGATTTCCCCACCAAATAACTCCTGCGAACTGTCAAATGCAGCGGATGTGGTGCTTGTAGTAGCGCTGGTGGCTGCGGAAGATGAGGTGTTCTGTGTTAAATAGTCAACCACGTCCTGACCATCTTGGGATTTGATGGGACGTGCCTTCTTCTGAGCACTGTACTTTGGTCCAGGGTCGCACGAAATCACATCACCACGACCTCGCACAGACCTGCCAGGTGGCCTTCCTCTGGGTCTGCCTCTACCTCTGCCTCTACCTGTTTTGTCCGTTTTGTCAATATCGGGGGGGATGAAGTGAAAGGTATGCACTTGAGTAATACAATGTGCAGTCACACAGGTGCAGTTAACAGGTATGCACGGGGTGGTATATCACACTGTGTGTGCTCACGTAGGTAGGTGGGTGCACTGAAGTGAACAACAGGTAGGTATATGCAGTGATGGGTATTATAATGTGCACCTGTCACACACAGACAGGTACCGGACAGGCACAGTGACACTGCGTGCACTCACGTAGTTGGGTGGGTGCACTGAAGTAAACAACAGGTAGTAGGTATATGTAGTGATGGGTATTACAATGTGCACCTGTCACACACAGACAGGTACCAGACAGGCACAGTGACACTGCGTACACTCACGTAGGTGGGTGGGTGAACAGTGAACAACAGGTAGGTATATGCAGTGATGGGTAAAGTGCACTTGTCACACACACAGGTAGTCACTGAATGTGCTGGGCCTGGCAGTTGCACACACAGTAGGAATTACCAAGGCTGTCTATGCAACACAAGTGTCAGTGGGACACACAGAGAAAAAAAATAGATCACAAGAACAAGATTAGCTCTCAAAAGAGCTTTTGTGGGGTGCTTTTTTTTAGCAATAAGAATCAGCAAGAAGCAAGCTAAGAAGCCTACAAGAGCCTAACTAAGCTTTCCCAATGAGAGTCTGCAGCAGCTATCCCTTCACTAATTACTGCAGGCACACAAGTGAGTGAAAAGCCTGACGCTGCCTGCCTTTTATAAGGGGGGTGGGGCTCCAGGAGGGGGTGTAGCCTGATTGGCTACAATGTGCCTGCTGACTGTGATGTAGAGGGTCAAAGTTGACCCTCATGATACACTATGGGGGCTAACCGAACTTCCGGAAAAGTTCGCTGTTTTCCACGATCGCAAACTCCGGAAGTTCGCCGGGAACTGTTCGCCCGCGAACCGTTCGGGCCATCTCTAAATGTGGGTTGTTGGCAGCTGGTAAGCCCCTCTTACTCTTTTCTGGTGATGGTTTTCCATGAGACCATGTAAGGTTGGAATATCACTGTGGTGAAGTTTTATTGACTGTATTTATTCCTATTTGATCTGTGCTGACTTCCTAATACTAATGGTGGACCTTGCCTGCAGTAAAGATGCCTGCATCAGTGATCAATTTAAAAGGAATCTGAAGTGAAAATAAACTTATAATATCCACTTCAGGATTCTGCGTACGCTTAAGTACGCCCCTGAATCCTGAAGTGGATTCCATGGAGCGGCCGTTCCATGTCAGTTCACGGAGAGTGTCTCCGTGAACACCCTGCGAGCCGCCGATCGTGGCTCGCAGGGTAAATGTAAACACACGGGGAAGATCTTCCCCGGTGTTTACATATATACGGCGCTGCTGAGAGATTGGCGATCTCCGGCCTCTAATTGGCCGGGGATCACCGGCATCTGATAGGCTAAAGCCTATCCCATCAGGCTTTGTGGGAGAGCTGGCAGGCACTCGGGAAAAGCTGTCTTTGGCTGGCTCAAACACCCAGCAAACCATGTGCTCAAGACATAAGCAGGAATAGATGCAGACAAACGGGAGGACAAGAAAAGTCTGGCACTATGGTTTATTCTGTGCAGCAAAAAACAACAGGATAATGTGAGGTGTCTTCAACTTGCGACAAGCATATCTTGGACAAACATCAAGGAAAAACAACACGCAGTGTTTAAGCTGTACCTGGATGTGAGGGAGGTAGCAGGTGTGGGCGCCAAGTGGGTGCATGCACGGTCCTATCCCATCAGGCGCAGGATGGAAATCCGTCCTGCGCCGCTCACAGGGGGAGGGAGGGAAGGGGAAGGCGGCCAGGAAGCGCTGCGGAGAGGGGCTTTAAAGAGCCCCCCCCCCCAAGCGCGAGCAGCCGGCGGCGATCAGACCCCCCCAGCAGGACATCCCCCTAGTGGGGAAAAAAGGGGGGAAGTCTGATCGCCCTGGCTGCTATCTGATCGGTGCTGCGGGCTGGAGAGCCCACGCAGCACCGATCAGAAAAATACCCCCCTGGCACAGAAGTGGATATAATGATTTGTATGTGTAATACATCTAGGAAATAAAACACTAGCAGCAGAGATATGAGTCTAATATTGTTTCCAGTACAGGAAGTGTTAAGAAACTCCAGTTGTTATCTATGCAAAAGAGCTTATCTGAACTCCACAACTTTCAAAGTCCCAGAGAGCTCTGTCTTCTGAAGCTTATTATCTCAAGTGGCTGTCACTTTATTTTGTTTTTCTGTAGAGTAAAGTTCAAAAGTTCACTAGCCTGCTCTGTGAAATCCTATAGAATGCTGAGTAGTGTGTAAACTGCACATATTAGAGAATGATGCAATATTATAAAAAAAACAAAACAAAACTATATAACTGAAAATAAAAATATGAGACTGTTTTCTTTGCTACTAAATTAATTATCCGTACTTCACAACCAATTATTTATAATCATATTATTTTTTGCTTCAGTGTCATTTTAAGAATGTAAATCTGTGTGAAGAATTGACAAAAAAAATAATTTATAAATGAATATTGTAAAAGATAATCAATTTTGTTCATTAAGTTATATTCAGCAAAGTTCCTATTTAATGCAATGATGTTTGTTCTGTTATGGGGGTTCTTCAGGGTGAATACAACACAGTGTATTTTCTTCTCTATAACAGGAATAATTTCCCATCTGTACACTTAGTACACATTGCTAACATGAAAGTGTCATTATGGATATTTTCCTTAAAAAACCTGGAACTGCCAGTGACGAACACTTCACAAGGACATTACAACAAGTCCCAGCATACTAGCAGACTGCTGCTAGGTTCTTAAACTGCAATTACACTCTTCCTAAAAATTTGCTATAAATTTGTATCATTGCTGATCATAAGTACACAAGGGCCTATATGCAATTAACTTTTTCTCCTGAGTTTTAGAAGATAATTTTCATCTTCTCTTAAAAATAACTTTTCAGCACTTTACAATTGAAAAAAGTATCTAAAAGTTGGTGAAAAAGTTCTAACAAAATTATGTACAGTATTTTCTTGCTTGGTGGTGGTTTAAAGAGACTCCGAGCTCAAAATAAAAACGGAATCGGTACTCACCTGGGGCTTTCTGCAGCCCAGTGTAGGTCGGGAGGTCCCACGGCGTCCATCTGGCTCTTCTTCCCAGCGACACTGGGCCTGAGTGTCGGGCTCCTTTTTCCTGAATCATCACGTCTGTCGTCACCATGCCGGCCGCCTCGCATCATCACGGTGACAGTACAGCGCATGCTCGATGAAATCACGCATGCGCAGTACTGTCACGCTGGTCGCCGTGATGACGCGAGGCGGCCGGCATGGTGATGACAGACGTGACGTTTCAAGAAGAAGGAGCCCGACACTCGGGTCCAGTGTCGCCGGGAGCCATAGATGGACGCAGTGGGACCTCCCGACCTACACTGGGCTTCAGAAAGCCCCAGGTGAGTACTGATTTTGTTTTTATTTTGAGCTTGGAGTCCCTTTAAAAGGCATTTTATGGCAAGGTGTGAAAATAAGGGATGAACGAAATTGCCAATATTCTTTTTGCATTAATTTTCCCAAAAAATAATGAATAATGTTAATTTCCATTTGTGAGCAAAAATGCCTTCGAAAATAAGTTTTATTTTTTGCGAATTTTCACAGTAAAACTATTGGTTTTCCATGTTTTTATGCTTTTTGCAAATTATCTCAGTAAAATATCATTTTTGTGCGTTTTTATGAAAAGCGCGAAAACACAAACTATTTTTGCAAAAAATTTTGAGAAATAAAAACCAGCATTTTCGATGGGAAAATGACTTTGGCAAAAATTTGACCATTAGTGTCTTCAAAAGGCCAAGGAAGCAGGGGTGGTTCTTTCATACGGTAACATGAATCATGTGCTTCAGGGCAGCAACAATTAGAGGGTGGCAAGAGGCAGCTCCCCTTCCCAATTGTCACCCTCATAGCATTCGCCTTCTCCCCTCCCTAGATGCACTGCACCATTTCACTCACCTGCTCGCAGCGTTTCAGCGATGGGATCTCCATCCTCCTTTCCAGCGTCCTGTATCCATGGCTACTGCGGTGTCTCATGTGACCTGTTACGTGTTGCTGGGTCACATGAGGCACCGCTGTAGTCAGAGACCAAGCAGGGTCTTTGCTTGGTTTGGCTGGTGATCCCATTGATAATCTGCCGATAGTGGGTGAGCGATGCGGCACCAGTGCAGCACATACCCGGCATCCTGGGGATCAGAGCCAGGATGCTGCAGGCCAGCAGGAAGAAGATGATCTCTTGGAGGAAGCAGAGGGAGGTAACGGTAGCTAGAACCGACCCTGCAAGAAAGACAGGGTCCTCACCTCAAAAGAGAAGCTGTGCCTGTGATAAGAAATAGTCACCAGAAGAAATAATACTATAACATTTGTTACTACAAAACATTTTTTGTTCTCTACTTAAAGGGGCACTAAAGCGAAAAACTGTAAAATTTAAAATATGTGCAAACATATATAAATAAGAAGTACATTTTTTCCAGAGTAAAATGAGCAATAAATTACTTTTCTCCTATAATGCTGTCACTTACAGTAGGCAGTAGAAATCTGACAGAAGTGACAGGTTTTTTGGACTAGTTCATCTCTTCATAGGGGATTCTCAGCAAGGCTTTTATTCTTTATAAAGATATTCCCTAAAAAGGATTTAAACAATGATGCTGGCCGGCTTCCCTGTTCCCTACACAGTTTTTTGGCAGTTGGACAGAACAACTGCCATTTACTAAGTGCTTTTGAAAATAAATATATCCCTGAGAATCCCCTATAAAGAGATGGACTTGTCCAAAACCTGTCACTTCTGTCAGATTTCTACTACCTACTCTAAGTGACAGCAACATAGGAGAAAAGTAATTTATGGTTCATTTTACTCTGGAAAAAAATGTACTTCTTATTTGTATATGTTTGCGCATATTTTAAATTTTACAGTTTTTCACTGTAGTGTCCCTTTAAAGCACTACTTGTTGTTATCAAGGAATAGTTTCTGCATTGTTAGCTTATAATTTTACTTCCTCACATTACATCACTTTCTAGTTGCTAATTTTTTTGTTGTGCAATTTTGGAGTTGTGCATATTATTTATTAAGTATACAGTTGTGAAATACTCAAGTCTTAAAGGATACCAGATGTAAAAATATTAACAGAAACGGGGGTGGGGGAGAAGGCATGTACTCTTACCTGTCCTGATGCCTGTCACTCCCCCATTCTCCTTTCTGCCCCTCACATTATGCCTAAAAGCCTCCTGGGCCCCTCATCTGGGTCACCAAAGTCATGCTTTACTGCGCAAATGCTGGCCAGGCTGTGCGCATCCTACATCACACACCCGCGCCCGGGAGTGCTCTGTGCATGCGTATGACATCAGTACGTCATGTGTATGACGTCATACGCATGCGCAGTAAAGCCTGACTCCGGCGACCCGGAAGATGATCCCGGTATCTGGTATTCTTTAAGTAGAATCTGACTTAAAAAAATATATAAATATCTCTACTACAGGCTATTTCTAGTTCTACCAGCACGTCTCCCTTCAAAGCACACGCATGCTGTAGTGTTTGATTTAGAAGAAAAAAGTTGTTGTAAGTCTTTCTAGATATAGATACTTAGACTCTGTAGTTATGATAGGCAGCATTGCACCTATACTGTAATATCATCAAGGCTGATTTAGAAAAAAAAGCTAATAAAAAGAGAGACATTGTAGAACAGAGGGGGCAGTAAGTATAAAGGAAGAGGCTGATGAGAAATTGTCAGGGTGTGATGCAGATAAAAGAGAAGCAGATTTGCTTTATATGAGGAACATGAGCTCCTGGCTGCAGAGTCTCAGTGAGGTATTTCATTTTTATAGGAAAGGAAAAAATGAGCTCTTCCTGCCTAAAGCAGCAGGATAAATCTGTTACTAGGGAGCACTCGGAACAGACTGAGGTCTCCAGACTGTGCTCTAGTGAGGTGATTAGTCAGGACAGCTCCATAAAACACACGAAGGCTGAAGTTTGTTCACAATGAATGCTAGGACAGTGTCACATGAAAATGCAAGCAGATGAGGTCTCTGTGGAGTGGCAAGGAACATGCCCACTTATCATATCCATCGCGGCTTTTAACCTCTCAGCTGCCGGGGCTTATGCAAATTGTATTGAGTATTCAGCTTCAACCATACTAAAATGAATGCTGTATGAATAGAGATATGCATAAAAGAAAACCTAGATACTATAAAAGCACAATTCATTATAATTGGCACCGAGGAAGATAAACTTATAGCAGAAACTAATTCTGAGTGCGGCCTTAATATTTAAAGAGAAACCGTGACCGAAGATTGAATTTCATCCCAATCCCTCCCTCAGTGTGATGTCAGGACCATACTGCTGACATCACACTGGGGGAGTCTTGTTGCATTGTGGGAAATAACAGCTGTTTCCAACTGCCAGACAGACAGCTCATTCAGAGACACAGGCAGATGCCGGTGAGAGCTTTCTCACACACATGGTTAACAGATGTAGTGTGAGGGAATCCCCCCCTCCCCTCATGATTAAGTAGTCCGTCAGATTTGGTGCCAGTAAGTGTGAAACGACTTTGTTAACAGTAAAGAAAGAGATAAGCATTGAAATATATACACCCGCACTTAAAGAGAACCCGTAACCAAGAATTGACCTTCATCCCAATCAGTAGCTGAAACTCCCTTTCCCATGAGAAATATTTTCCTTTTCACAAACGGATCATCAGAGGGCGCTGTATGGCTGATATTCTGGTGAAACCCCTTCCACAGTATGATGTCAGGACCATGGTTCCAAATGCCAAAAAAGCAAGCAACATCTCCTTCCACTGACATCACCTGCCAGCAGTGCAAATGTCACCATGTGAAAAATGTCAGAATGTAAATCAGGGAGAGGAAGAATTTTATAATGGGCAAACACTGACTAAATCATGTATACATAATTATTGTAAAAATGAAGCAATTTCGTGTAATTTTCACTGGAGTTCTTCTTTAAAGCATACAGAAATTATATGCATTCACCTCTATACACGCACAAAGAGTACATATTTACCAAAATAATCAAAATAATAAAGGACAAACACCTTGTTAACCCCATGAAAGGGGTACATAATAAAAGGGCACCTGGAAAGCCGATACCCGAAACGAACATGTGTCGTTGACACAAGAAATTAATTTTTGCTAACTCCACCAGAAAACTAAGTATTGCTAACTTCATCAAGCCAGAATATTGATCTCGTTAGTATCATTAAAGTATTTGCTGATAAGCTCTAATGCTATTTTTGAAAATGGAATCTTTTAGATTAAAGTTTTTATGAATACTCACCTTTTGTATTTTTTGTATGAATAAAGTTGTATCGATGTTTTGCAAGACTTTGATGTGCCATGATATTATTTTAGGTATGTTTGTCCTTTTAATAATCAAGTATTACATGACAGGTGTGGTGGATCACCCTATTAAGGACATTGTGGTTTTTATCTTTTTTCCTTAAAAGGCATAATCCCAATTATATATTAACGGAAGAGAAATACAGAAAAATATTGTGAATGATATTATGTGAACTGCAATGTATATTTTCAATTGTCAAAATTTCACAAATATAATTTGGATTTTTTTCAATATACATACGTTCTCCCATGCCCTTTGACTTCAATACAATTTGCAAACATGTGTTTTCTCTTGGCCAAATACTTTCATAAACCAATGCATCTTAATTAAGTTGTGGAAATGTTGGCAAAAAAAATGGACAAAACCAAAATGGCCATATTTGCGGATCACAATGATTAATTTATTTATTGAGCAAAGCAGATGATTAACAAAACTTGACAAAGTTGATAAAGTTTGACGTTTACGAATGGTATGGACTACGGAGGCCCCAAAGCACCAAGAGAGTCCTGAAAAGTTTTTCACAGGAAAAAGCTATTAAACAAGAGACCAAAATCACAGTTCACTCAGGACTTAGGCCTTAATTCACGGAGCATTATCAAATGTTTATCAAACACTTTATCAAACGTTTGATAATTTACCTCATGGGTAAAATCTCATTTTGAATTCACTAAGGTGTTATATATTTGTTGAACGTTTTATCGGCAAAACATTTGATAAATATATAACACCTCAGTGAATTTAAAATGAGATTTTACCCATGAGGTAAATTATCAAACGTTTGATAAAGTGTTTGATAAACGTTTGATAATGCTCCGTGAATTGATGCCTTAATCCTTTCTAATTGTAATTTGCAGACAACAACTGTCCTTTTCTACAAGGGGCCGATGCACTAAACTCCAGTAAAGTTTGTGTGCACAGGGAACACATGGCAATCAGTGCTGCTCGGATACCCCTTTTCAAAATCCGGATCCGATTCGATCCGGATACCCCGCTATCCGATCCGGATCGGATATCCGAATTCAAAATTTTCGGATCCGAATCCGATTCGGATATCCGACTCTAGTATCCGATCGGATTCGGATATCCGTGTTTAATCCCGGAAGTGGCCTTTAAATTGCTTTAAAAAGGTTTTTTAGGGTATATGAGGCATGTAGCATCATAATTGTGAAAAGGGAAACACTGATGATGTGGGGAGTGGACTTAAAATCCCCCCCCCCCAAAAAAAAATGGCTGTCAATCAACATCAGAGTGGTATCAGGAAGCAGTCGTACTGACGCAGTTGGGGCCTCCCCACAACTCGGACAGCAGACACCTCCAAAAAAAATTACACAGCTATTGTGTTTACATAGTTGACCACGGCACTGTTGTAGGTACCACGGCACAGTAAAAAATTAGGAGAGGTTCCAGGAAGCGGTCGTACTGACGCAGTTGGGGCCTCCCCACAACTCGGACAGCAGACACCTCCAAAAAAAATTACACAGCTATTGTGTTTACATAGTTGACCATGGCACTGTTGTAGGTACCACGGCACAGTAAAAAATTAGGAGAGGTTCCAGGAAGCGGTCGTACTGACGCAGTTGGGGCCTCCCCACAACTCGGACAGCAGACACCTCCAAAAAAAATTACACAGCTATTGTGTTTACATAGTTGACCATGGCACTGTTGTAGGTACCACGGCACAGTAAAAAATTAGGAGAGGTTCCAGGAAGCGGTCGTACTGACGCAGTTGGGGCCTCCCCACAACTCGGACAGCAGACACCTCCAAAAAAAATTACACAGCTATTGTGTTTACATAGTTGACCATGGCACTGTTGTAGGTACCACGGCACAGTAAAAAATTAGGAGAGGTTCCAGGAAGCGGTCGGTCGTACTGCCGCAGTTGGGGCCCCACAACTCGCACAGCACAGACACCTCCAAAAAAATTACACAGCTGACCATGGCAGGTACCACGGCACAGTTCAAAAAATAAGAACCTGGCTTCATGAAGATGGAGTCAGGAGGTTGTGGTGGTAAAGGGTGGTTAAGCAGGCCAGGCATAGTGATTACCACTCAGCCACTTCATTTCCCCCTCTTGCCAACAACAGGGGCCAGGAACTCACCAACTGCCCAAGCCTCGTTCATCTTTAAAAAAGTCAGTCTGTCCACAGACTGGCCTGACAGACAAGAGCGCTTCTCAGTGACCACGCCACCGGCCGCACTGAAGCACCTTTCCGACATAACGCTGGAAGGCGGGCAGGACAGCACTTCCAGGGCGTATTGCGCCAGCTCGCCCCAGATATCCAGGTGCTTCACCCAGTACTCCAAGGGGTCCACAGGGGTGTCGGTGTCAAGCCCGCTATAGGACCCCATATAATCGGCCACCATCCGGGTCAGGTGCTGGTTCTGGCTTTGAGAGCCGGATGCTGCTGCAGGCACCTCCTCTGTAGGCAGCGGTACTGGTGTGGCATAGAGCGCCTTTGTCAGAGACAGCAGGTTTGTTGGGCGCCTGCTGATGCTGGATGCAGGCACCTGCTGCTGTGCTGGCTGGACTGAGACAGCAGGGGGGGTGGGAGTCCGGGGGAAGGCTTCCTCCAAGCGCCGAACCAGAATCCGCTGCAAGTCCCTGATTCGGCGCACAGGGTCTCCTCCTACAGGCAGGAACTGAGCCAGCTTCCCCTTCAGCCGTGGGTCCAGCATCAGGGTGATCAAGATGTCCTCCCGAGCACTCATCTCCTTCACCCTTGGGTCTTTGCGCAGGCACTGCAGCATGTGCGCTGCCATAGGGAAGAGGGCTGCCATCTCTGCTGACCTATGATATTCTGCACCGCTGACAGTGCTGTCGTCCTCCTCTGATTCCGGAGCCTCATCTTGCTCTCTCCACCCCCGCACTACTGCAGCTGCACTCCGCTGTGCCCCCTCCTCTTCAAGGTCAGGGACCTCCAACTCCTCCAAGTCCTCCTCCAACTCCTCCGAATCCTCCTCCTGCTGCACAGAGGTGGACTGTGAAGTGTGCTGCTGCTGCTCCTGCTGGATCAAGGCTTCCTCTCCCACTTCCAGCAGAGCATCGAGGGCCTTGTCCAGCATGCACACAATGGTCACCCACTCACACAGCGACGCATGGTCCCGGCTGACCATGTTGGTGGCCTCCAGGAAGGGTGCCAGCACAAAGCACACCAGCTGCATTTTTCCCCACTCAGCAGGGCGGATGATGTCTGGGAGGTGGGTGGTGCCGGTCCCCAACAAGTTGGCATCCATGGTGGCTCTGGCCAGGTACAGGTTGACAGCCCGCCTCTGTTCAACCAGACGTTCCAACATCGCCAGGGTGGAATTCCAGCGTGTTGGAACGTCTATAATGAGGCGGTGCTGTGGGAGGTTCAGCTCCAGCTGCACGGCTGTAAGGGTCGCTGTGGCACCACCCGAGCGGCGAAAATGACCCACCGTTTTCCTTGCCGCTCCCAAAAGAGTGTTCATCCCCTGGTAGGTGTGCAGGAATTTCTGCACCACTAGGTTCAGGACGTGGGCCAGACAGGGGATGTGGGTGAGGTTTCCCCGCTGGATGGCGGCAACCAAGTTTGCCCCATTGTCGGCCACCACCTCTCCGACTCTGAGGCCTCTGGGGGTCAGCCAACTGCTCTCTTGCTCTCGGAGCTTGGCCAAGACGTGGTCTGCCGTCAGCTTGTTCTTGCCCACCGTGACCATCTGCAGCAGCGCTTGGCAGTGGTGGGCCTTCACGCTGCTGCTGAGGCGGGGTTGTTTGGCGGCGGATGGAACCGGATCAGAGCTGGAAGCTGCTGCACTTCCCCTGACCCTGCTGCGGGGTGGCACCACCCACCGGGGTGATGATGCTGCTGTCTCCTCTTCACCCCCTTCCACCAAACTGACCCAGTGCGCGGTGAAGGACAAATAGCGGCCTGTCCCGAAGCGGCTGCTCCATGAGTCCATTGTCACATGGACGCGCGCACCAAGCGCATGATCCAGCCCACGCTCCACGTTGGCCTTTACAAAGCGGTGCAGTGCTGGGATGGCCTTGCGTGCAAAGTAGTGCCGGCTGGGGATTGGCCAATCCGGCGCTGCGCACTGCAGGAGCGCACGCATCCGGCTCCCCTCCTGCACAAACGAGTACGGGAGGAGCTGGGAGGACATGGCCTGTGTCAGCAAGCCGTTCAGCTGGCGTATGCGACGGCTGCCGGGAGGCTGAGCCCTGACCACAAAAGAGTCACTCAGCAGGGTCTGGTGGTGGGGGCGTTTTAGGCTTGCACGGGAAGCTGAGGAGGGAACAGAGGAGACCACTGAGGAGGACTGGCTGCCTGAAGAGGCCTCAGTGTCAGCAGGAGTGGCAAAGGTTGTTATAGTGCTCTGACCTCTGCAAGGGCCAGCGCCAGCTTCCTTCAGCCTCTTGAATTCCTGATGCTCAGGTTTGTGCTTATTGCCCAGATGATTTATGAAGCTGGAGGTGCCATAAGTGGAGGGGTGAGACCCTCTGCTCAGCTTCACATGGCATAATTTGCACGTAACATACTTGCTATCCAGTGAGGGCAGATGGAAAAACTGCCATATTGGGGATTGGTGTTTTCCCTTACGTGGCTCAGAACGGGATGCTGCTGTGGATTTTCTGCCGGTGGTGGTTAGGGCCTGGGGTTGAGTGGTGCGGCTGGTGGTAGTCGTGCCACTGACAGATGGAGCAGCAGCCTGCGGGTCACGTATTCCATGCCCACTGCTGCTCCTGCCAATCCCTGAAATGCTCAACCTGCGTGCCAGACCCACTGACTCCTCCTCCTCAGAGTCAGAGCTGACATGCCCCTCCGGTCGCTGGTAGTCCGGGTCCTTCACCTCATCATCAAACTCCCCTTCATCAAACTGCTGGGATGATGAGCCCGCATCAAATTCCTCTTCTGCTGACACATCATGGACGGGCTCCCCCCCAACAATTACTGTCAGCATCTCAGACTCTTCTGAAAAGCCAATTTTGCTGAGAATATTTTCTCTAGGGCTAGGGCTGGTGGTGGTGGCCTCACTGTCACTGGCTTGCTCCTCGTCATGCGCCATCTGCTGCATCACAGACGCGGCGTCCTTCTCCTCCAATCTGCGCCGCTGACCCTGCTTGAAAATGGACGCAACACGGTGCTGCGTCTCTGCAGCGTGACTGCCAGTGGGTAGCGGCGGAATGCCTGATGCGGCAGAACTGCTGCCAGAGGCCGTAATGTTGCTCACTCTCCTTCCGGCCTTTCCCCTCCCCCGTCTCACACTGCCAGTGCCAGACATAGTACTGTACAAGACTCACTGTCACTGATGAGTCGACGTCACAGATGATGTGTGTGGGGTACTTGGTGCACTTTTATTATTGGCGGCGGGCTTGGAAATGATCAGCAGATTGACAGACAGGAGTACAACAACTAAACACACTGACACTGCTCACTCAGTCAGCAGCAGCACAGCAGCAATAATCTGTAGTACTAGCACTGTCTGCAACTACACAATACAAAACCACAGTAGCAGTAGTAATAGCAGCCCAGCCAGCAGCAAGGAGCCTGGAGTGTGTGCACACAGACACAGCACACACAAAGACACAGGACCTAGTAGCAGGCACAGGCAGCGCAGCTGCTGCAGCTGAAAGACTGACTGACAAGACTGACTGACACTAACAAATTACACAGACTAGCTAAGCTAACTACAACACAGTACAACAGTAAAACCAGAAGGTGTTTTAGTGTTAAAACGCTGGGTTATCACTTGGATAATGTACTTGCTTCAGCCAAACACACTGGACAACCTATCACAGTGGCAGTCACAAAGCAAGGACGAGATTCTTAACATGGCCCCCTCCTTATATACAGGAGGGACTGGCCAAGGTTCTCCTCTGTGATTGGGTGCTTGGGCTTAGGCTGGGAGCGCTCTGATTGGCTGAATGACGTCATGGACATAATGTCCATGGTTACAGCACCCGGATTCGGATATCCGACCGGTATCCGCGGGTATCCGGGTTATGAGACCAACTATCCGCATAGAGCTATCCGGATTCCCATCCAGCTATCCGGAATCCGGATCCGATCGGATAGGCCTAAAAAGTTCGGATATCCGAGTCTATTCGGATATCCGGTATCCTGTTGAGCAGCACTGATGGCAATATTACTATTACTACCGCAGTGGGCGCACCCATCATTAACCATGGTTATGCACATTATTCCATGCGTTACCATAGCAATGTGTACGTTAACCCGGGAACGCACGTGGGTTAACAACCAGTGATTATGGGCCCAAACAGCAGGTGATAGCAGAGTTATCCAGTTACCAGAGTATTCCTCAGCTACTCCATACTCCTCAAGTATCTGCTGATGTAGTCCAAGATGTGTGATTGTCAGAGAACAATCTACTGCTGGCTACTAGGGATGATCAGTGAGATGCAAATAATTCTAAGTTGTTGCAATGTTATGGAAAGGTGGGGGGAAAGGCTGCGCATCCCTAAACACATGCTGCAATTGAATGGTTAATTGCACAGGCATACACTGCCTCTGCCAGACTGAAAAATGCATGCCCTGCATCCAAGACAAGTGCTAACATTTATTAAACTAGGAGGTACTTTAGCTTCCAATATGGTTTGCATGCAAAGTATATTATACTAGACACTTGAGGCAGACCTCCGGGCAAGTGACCTAACCTAAATGTAAAACCTCGGAAGCAGCTAAGCAGAAAAAAATGTGTAACTTACATTTGGTAGAACAGCGAGGAGAACGCCAGCGCATACCACTAAGGCTGCATCTGAAATGACCACCAGCTCAGTGTGTAGCACCTATATGGACTTTCTACACACTTCGCATTCAATTCAGATGCAAATCATATGCAAATCTGCTACTACTTATCATGCAAACAGGAAACTCAGGAGGAGAATAAATGTTAGCACTTGTCTTGGATGCAGGGCATGCATTTTTCAGTTTGGCAGAGGCGGTGTATGCCTGTGCGATTAACCAATCAATTGCAGCATGTGTTTAGGGATGCACAGCCTTCCCCCCCCCCCCCACCTTTCCTTAACTTTGTAACTATGTAACTGTCAGGTTAGCTGCTCTCAGCCCCTCCTCCTGAGTTTCCTGTTTGCATGATAAGTAGTAGCAGATTTGCATATGATTTGCATCTGAATTGAATGCGAAGTGTGTAGAAACTCCATATAGGTGCTACACACTGAGCTGGTGGTCATTTCAGATGCAGCCTTAGTGGTATGCGTTGGCGTTCTCCTCGCTGTTGCAATGTTATGCATATTTTGTATGCAAATGTATGCAGCTTGAAGATGGACTAATCAAATCCCACCCATGATTTGCATCTCAATAACCATCCCTACTGGCCCCATGTTTCAGATTCATCATTAAATGGCTATGTTGATTTTGTTTTTAAACTTTTTATTATGATGGGGACATTTTAAAATTAACCTTTAAAAAGGTTAAAGTCTATACACCTATGGCCAGCATGTCTCAAGGTGGCCACAAATGATACAATTTTCCTAACAATCAATTACGAACGATTCTTCTTTTGTACAATTCATAAACAATAATGGACAAAAATCTCTTAGCTAATTCAATCAGATTGACGGGATGGAACCGAAATTCGACTCGATTTCAATAATCTGATCGGATTGGTTAAAAGATTTTTGTCCATTAGTGGTCCCAAACGATCATTTACGATCGTTCATAAAAAGAATTATTCATAATCGATCGTTCGGCAAATCATATCATTAGTGGCCACCTACAGGGGAGAGTTGCAAGCTTTTGCTGTGTAATAACTGACAGTTTTTAACTGCAACCATCATCAGAATACAAAATGTACAAATACAAAGTACTGTACATTGTGCCATAATTTAATTATCCCAACCCAACAGGGCACTTAAAGAGGAATTGTACTGAAAATAGCATCATGAATAAAGTCGCTTATTTTTTACAATATTCATTTATAGATTATTTGTTAGTGTTTGCCTATTGTAAAATCTTTCCTCTCCCTGATTTACATTCTGAAATGTATCACTGGTGGTGGCTTGTTTAGTTCTGCCAGGTGATCTGTACAGAATGTTCATTTACTGAGAGTTCACAGAGGGAGATACTGCTTGCTTGGCAGTTGGAAAAAAAAATCAGTTATTTCCCACAATGCAACGAGGTTCAAAGGCAGCAAACTGTCAGGACCATGGTCATGACTAGAGATGGCCCGAACGGTTCGCCGGCAAACGGTTCCAGGTGAATTTCCGGTGGTTTGCGATCGCAAACTTTACCAGAAGTTCGATTCGCCCCCATAGTGCACCATTAGGATCAACTTTGACCCTCTACATCACAGTCAGCAGGCACATTGTAGCCAATCAGGCTACACTCCCTCTTGGAGCCACTCCCCCCCTTATAAAAGGCAGGCAGCGCTGGCCATTTTACTCAGTCATGTGCCTGCAGTAAATAGAGAAGGGACATCTGCTATGGACAGAGCAGACTCTCATAGGGAAAAGATTAGCTCCTTGCTGATTCTTATTGCTAAAATAGCACACCACAACAGCTCTTTTGATAGATAATCTTGTTCTTGTGATCTATTGTGATATATTTTTTTTGTGTGTCCCACTGACACTTGTGTGGCATAGATAGCCTTCATAATTCATACTGTGTGTGCCACTGCCAGGCCCAGCACATTCAGTGACTACCTGTGTGTGTGACAGGTGCACATTGTAATACCCATTACTGCATGGATGATGAAGTACCTGCTGTTGGTGCAGTTTGGAGGTGTCTGAGGCAAACGAAGCTGGGCAGGATGATTATGATGATGACGATGATACGGATCCCACGTATGTTCCCTATAGAGGAGATGAACAGGGGGACAGTTCAGATGGGGAGTCAGAGAGGAGTAGGAGGAGACGAGTTCCTGAAAGAAGCACGGGGAGCTCGTCATCAGAAACAGCTGGTGGCAGTGTCCGACGGCATGTATCGCCACCTATGTACAGCCAGCCAACATGCCCTTCAACGTCAGCTGCTGATGCCACCATAGTGTCATCACCCCAGGGTAGCTCAGCGGTTTGGAAATTTAGTGTGTCTGCCTCAGATCGGAGCAATGCCATCTGTTCTCTCTGCCTCCAAAAATTGAGCCGTGGAAAGGCCAACACCCACATAAGGGACAAGTACCTTACTAAGGAACATGGAGAAAAGGCACAAACTGCAATGGGAAGAGCATCTAAGCAAAAGCAGCACACAAAAGAAAAGCCACCCTCCTTCTCCTCTTCCTCCTTCAGGTGCAGCATCTTC
Organism: Hyperolius riggenbachi; assembly: GCF_040937935.1. Classification (NCBI taxonomy): domain Eukaryota; kingdom Metazoa; phylum Chordata; class Amphibia; order Anura; family Hyperoliidae; genus Hyperolius; species Hyperolius riggenbachi. Next base: position 135,810,976 of record NC_090647.1, on the reverse strand, counting down.
AGCCGCTTTCTCCCTTGCACCTTCACAGCCACCCTCCTTCACTCCACCTCTGCCTTTGAGCGGTTCCTGCTCCTCTGCCCACAGCAGCCAGGTGTCCGTGAAGGAAATTTTTGAGCGGAAGAAGCCAATTTCTGCCAGTCACCCCCTTGCCCAGCGTCTGACACCATACCAGTTGGTGGACTCTGAGGCCTTCCGTAAATTTGTGGCCTTTGGGACGGCGCAGTGGAAGATACCAGGACGCAATTATTTCTCTAAAAAGGCAATACCCAAACTGTACTGTAAAGCGGAGAGGCAAGTGGTGTCATCTCTGGCACACAGCATTGGGTCAAGGGTCCACCTGACCACAGATGCCTGGTCTGCCAAACACGGTCAGGGCCGCTACATTACTTACTCAGCCCATTGGGTCAACCTGGGGACCGATGGCAAGCAGGGAGTACGTGACTGTGCAGCGGACCAACTTGTGACACCACCACAGCTTGCAGGCAGGCCACCTGCCACCTCCTCTCCTTCTCCTCCTGCTACATCCTCTTCGTTATCATCCTCCTCCCCCTCCTTGGCTAAATGGCTGTTCAACTCTACTGGTGCTGCAATCTCCTCTCCAGCTACACAGCCCCATCTCCCCAGGGCCTATGCTGTATGTCAGGTACGACGGTGTCACGCCATCTTAGACATGTCTTGCCTCAAAGTGGAGAGTCACACTGGACCAGCTCTTCAGGCTGCTCTTAACAAACAGGTGGATCAGTGGCTGACCCCGCACCAGCTGGAGATCGGCAACGTGGTGTGTGACAACGGCAGCAATCTCCTTTCCGCTTTGAATTTGGGAAAGCTGACACATGTACACATCCATGGCACATGTGCTGAATCTAGTCATTCAAAGATTTGTGTCAAAGTACCCAGGCTTAGAGGACATCCTGAAGCAGGCCAGGAAGTTGTGTGGGCATTTCAGGCGGTCTTACACGGCCATGACACGCTTTGCGGACATTCAGCGGAGGAAATTGCCGGTGAGACGCTTGATATGTGGTAGCCCGACTCACTGGAATTTGACCCTGGTCATGTTCTATCACCTGCTAGAACAGGAGAAAGCCGTCACCCAGTACCTGTACAATTACAGTAAAAGGACAGAATCTGGTGAGATGGGGATGTTCTGGCCTAACAACTGGACACTGATGCGAAATGCTTGCAGGCTCATGCGGCCATTTGAGGAGGTGACCAACCTGGTGAGTTGCAGTATAGGCACCATCAACAGCGACTTGATCCCGTACACTTACTTCCTGTAGCGTGCCGAGTGGTGGATCAAGCTGTGGAGGAGCATGAAGAGGAACAGTTACGGGAGGAACAGTTGTAGGAGCAATTTTCAACAGAACCAGATGTTTCCTCAACACCTGCGGCAGCACAGAGGGGGGAGGAGGAGGAAGAGTAGTGTGGGGAAGAGGAGTCAGACTCGGATGATGAGGAAGGTGTTTCTTTGGAGGAGGAAGAGGCGGCGGCAGAAGAACAACCGCAGCAGGCGTCGCAGGGGGCTTGTGCTGCTCGACGTTCCCGTGGTATTGTTCGTGGCTGGGGGGAGGAGGAGGACTTACCTGATGTCACTGAGGAAGAGCAAGAGGAGATGGATAGTATGTCTGGATCCAACTTTGTGCAGATGGCATCTTTCATGCTGTCCAGCCTGTTGACGGACCCCCGTATAAAAAAACTCAAGGGGAATGAGCTGTACTGGGTGGCCACACTACTAGACCCTCGGTATAGACAAAAAGTGGCGGACATGTTACCAACTCACCTGAAAGCAGAAAGGATGCAGCACTTGCAGGACGAGCTGGCAACTATGCTTTACAATGCATTTAAGGGTGATGTCACAGCACAACACAGTAAAGGTACCACTGCCAGTAATCCTTCTCCCATGTCCACGCAGGCAAGGGCAGGACGCTCCAGCGATCTCATGGTGATGTCGGACATGCGGACATTCTTTAGTCCAATGCCTCGACTTAGCGCTTACAGATCCACCCTCCACCAATGCCTGGACTGGCAGGTAGCCGACTACCTGGCCTTATGTGTGGATGTACACACTGTGAGCAGCAATGAACCCTTGGACTACTGGGTGTGCAGGCTTGACATATGACCAGATCTGTTCCAATTTGCCATCCAACTTCTGTCTTGCCCTGCCTCAAGCGTCCTGTCAGAAAGGACCTTCAGCGCAGCTGGAGGCATTGTCACTGAGAAGAGAAGTCGCCTAATACAAAAAAGTGTTCAGTACCTCACCTTTATCAAAATGAATGAGGCAGTCCCCACAGGCAGTCTCTGCCTGCACGCTGTGTGACTGGCTGCCTACCCTAAGACTAAGTTACTCCCCACACAGCACCTCTGCCCGCAGAACGCTTGACTGCCTTCTCCACCACCACCAACAGGGTCCAGGACTCCAAGCGGATTCCTGAATTTTTAAGGCCGCTGCAGCAGCGGCCGCGATAATAATTTTTCTGGTGCATGTTCATGGCTGCCTAATTTTTCTGGCTGCAGTGCAGCTGCAACAACAAAACAAAAGGCATGTACATGTGCCCATTCCCCTTCGTGATCATCACCTTGCGGTGGTGAAGGGGCTTGCGTATCACAATGAAGCAATGACCGCCGGCTATATGAGTGTCTCGGGGGGTGGCACACCAAAGATAATAAGGTCGTTGCTTCATTGTGGACAGACCAAATTTGATCAGCTGGACAGTCACTGTTCTGTCATTCAGCTACCTCAGCCCGGCGACCATATGGGCTGGAAAGCCGCCATCACCTGCACTCTCATTATGGTGCGCACCAGTCCAGCACAGCCGTCACTACACAAACAGCTGTTTGCAGTCACTGCATACCTTTCACTGCATCTTTGACTGCACATTGTATTATACCTGGCATTCAGTGCATACCTTTCACTTGAATGGATGGCAGACTTGCCCTCCTTAACATATTCTCCTCACAGGTAGTACAGTCTATCAGTGTCATCTACAGCAGGGTCTCGAAAGTCCTCCTTTTGGTCACTACCTTGGGACTTGCACGCCATGCCTGCTGCCTTCCTTGGATGTGTGTTAGCCATTCCTGCTCCTTTGCCCACAGCGTACCTGCTGCGTTCCTTGGATGTGTGGTGGTGGTAGCCGTTTCTTAGGCTCCCATTCCGGACCGGAATCGAACCAGGATTCCCCAGCCACTACCAGTAGTCACTCACAATGGCAGACTTGCCCTCCATAAAAGATTCTCCGTTGCAGGTACTGAACAGCAAGCAGAACAAGTATTTAAAAAATAGATGTAAGCTTTAACAATGGTAGAGAAAGAACCACTAAAAGTTGATAAGGCAGTCAGACATTACCTGACATCACTGAGTGAGGAAGAGCAATCTCGCCATGGTGCGCACCAGTCCAGCACGGCCATCACTACGCAAACAGCTGTTTGCGGTGCGTTACACAGTGAGTTTGGTGTGTCAGTGTGAAGCAGTACTCTAATTACACTCCCTGATTGATGTATATGTTACGGCCAGAACCCAAAGTTTGGCCATTTCTAGTTCTGGCCGGCCACTTCAGGTTCTGGCCGGCCAATGTGCGAAGTGGCCGCTGCGCTGCGGCCAATGTGAGAAATGGAATTATTCCTGTAACATTAATGTATCTTCTGGCCGCAGCGCAGCAGCCAAATGTATCACAACTTAGTTAATTTAATGCAATTAAGCCGGCGGCAATGTAACAGATTAAGCCGCCGGCTTTTTCTCTGCCTCTCTCTCCTCCTTCCCCCCGCCTCTCTTGCTCTCCTATGGACAGCCGGTGGGGACACGCGTGTCCCCCCCGGAGTCGTTTGTCGCGGCAGGGAATCTTGCAGAGCGGGTGCTGGCAAAAGCAATGTCTGCAGCCTCCCCGCTCTGCATTCCTGGCGCTAGTGTTGGGCGAACATCTAGATGTTCGGGTTCGGGCCGAACAGGCCGAACATGGCCGCGATGTTCGGGTGTTCGACCCGAACTCCGAACATAATGGAAGTCAATGGGGACCCGAACTTTTGTGCTTTGTAAAGCCTCCTTACATGCTACATACCCCAAATTTACAGGGTATGTGCACCTTGGGAGTGGGTACAAGAGGAAAAATTTTTTTAGCAAAAAGAGGTTATAGTTTTTGAGAAAATCGATTTTAAAGTTTCAAAGGGAAAACTGTCTTTTAAATGCGGGAAATGTCTGTTTTCTTTGCACAGGTAACATGCTTTTTGTCGGCATGCAGTCATAAATGTAATACATATAAGAGGTTCCAGGAAAAAGGACCGGTAACGCTAACCCAGCAGCAGCACACGTGATGGAACAGGAGGAGGGTGGCGCAGGAGGAGAAGGCCACGCTTTGTGAGACACAACAACCCAGGCCTTGCATGAGGACAAGAAGCGTGCGGATAGCATGCTTTGTACCGCCATGCAGTCATAAATTTAATAAAGATAAGTGGTTCAATAAACAGGGACCACGCGGCAACGCTAACCCAGCAGCAGCAGACGTGATGGAACAGGAGGAGGCGCAGGAGGAGAAGGCCACGCTTTGTGAGCCACAACAACCCAGGCCTTGCATGAGGACAAGAAGCGTGCGGATAGCATGCTTTGTACCGCCATGCAGTCATAAATGTAATAAAGATAAGAGGTTCCATAAACAGGGACCGGCAACGCTAACCCAGCAGCAGCAGCAGCACACGTGATGGAACAGGAGCAGGCGCAGGAGGAGAAGGCCACGCTTTGTGAGACACAACAACCCAGGCCTTGCATGAGGTACCGCCATGCAGTCATAAATGTAATAAAGATAAGTGGTTCAATAAACAGGGACCACGCGGCAACGCTAACCCAGCAGCAGCAGACGTGATGGAACAGGAGGAGGCGCAGGAGGAGAAGACCACGCTTTGTGAGACACAACAACCCAGGCCTTGCATGAGGACAAGAAGCGTGCGGATAGCATGCTTTGTACCGCCATGCAGTCATAAATTTAATAAAGATAAGTGGTTCAATAAACAGGGACCACGCGGCAACGCTAACCCAGCAGCAGCAGACGTGATGGAACAGGAGGAGGCGCAGGAGGAGAAGGCCACGCTTTGTGAGACACAACAACCCAGGCCTTGCATGAGGACAAGAAGCGTGCGGATAGCATGCTTTGTACCGCCATGCAGTCATAAATTTAATAAAGATAAGTGGTTCAATAAACAGGGACCACGCGGCAACGCTAACCCAGCAGCAGCAGACGTGATGGAACAGGAGGAGGCGCAGGAGGAGAAGGCCACGCTTTGTGAGACACAACAACCCAGGCCTTGCATGAGGTACCGCCATGCAGTCATAAATGTAATAAAGATAAGTGGTTCAATAAACAGGGACCGGCAACGCTAACCCAGCAGCAGCAGCAGCACACGTGATGGAACAGGAGCAGGCGCAGGAGGAGAAGGCCACGCTTTGTGAGACACAACAACCCAGGCCTTGCATGAGGACAAAAAGCGTGCGGATATAGCAGCAATGCTTTTTGCCGCCATGCAGTCATAAATGTAATACAGATGAGAGGTTCAATAAACAGGGACCGGTAACGCTACACCATCCCAGATGTTCATTGGTCATGTTACTTGGTTGGGGTCCTGGAGTGTTGCGTAGTCGTTTCCAATCCAGGATTGATTCATTTTAATTTGAGTCAGACGGTCTGCATTTTCTGTGGAGAGGCGGATACGCCGATCTGTGACGATGCCTCCGGCAGCACTGAAACAGCGTTCCGACATAACGCTGGCTGCCGGGCAAGCCAGCACCTCTATTGCGTACATTGCCAGTTCGTGCCAGGTGTCTAGCTTCGATACCCAATAGTTGAAGGGTGCAGATGGATTGTTCGACACAGCTACGTCATCTGACATGTAGTCCTTGACCATCTTCTCCAGGCGATCGGTGTTGGAGGTGGATCTGCACGCTTCCTGTTCAGTGGGCTGCTGCTGCATGGGTGTCAGAAAATTTTCCCACTCCAAGGACACTGCCGATACCGTTCCCTTTTGGGCACTAGCTGCGGCTTGCGTTGTTTGCTGCCCTCCTGGTCGTCCTGGGTTTGCGGAAGTCAGTCTGTCGGCGTACAACTGGCTAGAGGAGGGGGAGGATGTCAATCTCCTCTCTAAAGTCTCCACAAGGGCCTGCTGGTATTCTTCCATTTTGACCTGTCTGACTCTTTCTTCAAGCAGTTTTGGAACATTGTGTTTGTACCGTGGATCCAGAAGGGTATAAACCCAGTAATTGGTGTTGTCCAGAATGCGCACAATGCGTGGGTCGCGTTCAATGCAGTCTAGCATGAATTGAGCCATGTGTGCAAGAGTCCTACCAGAATCCTCATCATCCTCTTGTGAGCGTTGTGATAGTTGTTGTGATGCATCATAGTCGTCACCTTCCTCCTGGTCTGCTTCTGCTGACCATTCGCGCTGAATTGTGGAAGTCCAACGTGCACCGCTCTGGCCCTCGTCAGTGGTGGCATGAAATTCCTGCTCCAACTCCAGCTGTTCCTCCTCCTCTTCTTCGTCATAGCTGCTGGGGCCAGCGTTCCCTGAGGCGGATGGCCTGATGTTGGTACCATCACGCTGATCGTTTTCTCCTTCAGATTCCCCCAGTTGCATCATGACAGCTGTTTCCTTGATTTTCAACATTGACCTCTTCAGTAAACACAGCAGTGGTATGGTAATGCTGACTGAAGAGTTGTCACTGCTCACAAGCAACGTGGATTGCTAAAAATTTTGGAGGACTTGGCAGAGGTCCAACATGTTGGCCCAATCGGATCCACAGAAGCTTGGCAGCTGGCCGGATGCGCCTCGGTACTGCGCCGTCATGTACTGGACCACTGCACTCTTCTGCTCACAAAAGCGTGCTAGCTTGTGCAGCGTAGAATTCCAGCGCGTAGGGACATCACACAGCAAGCGATGGTGGGGGAGATTGAAGCGCTCCTGCATCTTGGCGAGTGCCCCCGAAGCAGTACTGGAATTTCTACAATGTTTGGCCACTCGACGCACCTTCAACAGAAGATCGGCCACGCCTGGGTATGTCCTCAGGAACCGCTGAACTACTAGGTTCATCACGTGCGCCAGGCAAGGGATGTGTGTCAGCTTAGCCAACCTTAAAGCGCGAATGAGATTACTCCCATTATCACACACAACCATGCCCGGTTTCAAGTCCAGCGGTGCCAGCCATAAATCCGTCTGTTCCTTTATTCCCTTCCAAATTTCCTCCCCTGTGTGCTGCTTATCCCCAAGGCAGATCAGCTTCAGAAACGCTTGCTGACGCATGCCAACAGCTGTGCTGCACTGCTTCCACGATCCTACTGCTGCTGGGTTAGCGTTTCCGGATGAGGTACAGCTTTGAGATGCGTTGGAGGAGAAGGAGTCAGAGAGGTAGGTGCTGCTGTTGTTATCCAGTGGGAGGGACGGCGGTGCAGCTGTTTGTGGCGTGGGCAACACCCGCGCCGTAGCAGGTGAGGAATCGCTGCCAGGCTCCACAAGGTTCACCCAGTGCGCGGTAAGGGAGATGTATCGACCCTGGCCGAACGCACTCGTCCAAGTGTCAGTGGTGAGGTGAACCTTGCAGGCAACGGCATTCTTCAAGCTTCGGGTTATTTTGCTGACCACGTGCTCATGCAACTCAGGCACTGCAGAGCGCGCAAAGTGGTAGCGGCTGGGAACCACGTAACGTGGGATGGCCACTGACATCATGCCCTTGAAGCTGTTTGTCTCCACCACTCGATATGGCAGCATTTCGCAGGCCAGAAGCTTGGCTATGCTGGCTGTTACTGCCACGGCCCGGGGGTCATTTGCTGGCAATTTCCTCTTGCGCTCAAACATCTCCGACACAGACAACTGAACCGTAGCGCTGCACACGGAAGGGCTGTTGGTTGTTGTGTTTGATGAACACTGGGAGACCTCAAGAGCACTACTCCGGAAAGTGACAGTGTCAGCGTCGTCTGATGTTTGTGAATGTTGTGAACCACGCAATGGCTGGGCTACTGCTGCTGCTGAGGCGGGTCTGGTGGTGAGTCTGGTGAACCCAAGGGAGGCAGTGTTGCTGGTACCCTGTCCTGCCGCGTTTGCCCACAGAGTGGGATGTTTGGATAGCATGTGGCGGCTCATGCTGGTGGTGGAGAGGTTGTTAATACTTTTCCCCCTGCTCAGGCGAGTCTTGCACACCTTGCAAATCGCCATGGTAACATCCTCAGTGCAGTCTTCAAAGAAAGCCCAGACTTTGGAGCACCTGCCTCCTTGCTGGCGATTTCTGTTTCCTCCTCTTTTGCCTCTCACTCTAACTTCCACGCTTGTGGTGCCTGAAATTGCGCGCCGCCTACCTTGTGGCACAAGGCGAACTCGTGCAGCAGTGGGTTCTTCAACAGACTCATCTGTGCTGCTGCTACGACGGCGATGTTCTCGTTCACAAATAAAATCTGGGTCTCTGTCCACATTGTCCATACCCTCCTCTTCCATCTCCTCAAACTCGTCATATGTCATTGTGGGGGGCCGCCGCCGTGGAGTAGAGCTCCCCAGAACAACCTCTGCGCAGCTCACTCCAACGTCGTCTTCCAGATCTTGTCGGCCGACCTCCTGCAATTGCAACCCCTCCTGCTCAACTTGCTCTGGGATTTGGGTTTCCGAGTCCTCTTCGGACTCGCCTTGTATTTCAGTGCGCGGTGCATTTCCCACAGTTAATGGTTGTGAATCCGGGCACAACATTTCTGGCTGTTCCTCCATTGACCTTTCATAGGTGGAAGTTTGTTGGGCTGGGAATAGCTCCTGCGAATACCCCATTGTGTCCTGAGGTAATTCATAGGACTGGTTATCTGGCAGTTGTGTGCGTGGTGTCGCTGCCGGTTGTGTCAGCTTTGTGCCCACTGGCTCCTTGTAACTGGCTGAGGACTCGGACCTCGTGCGTGATGTGCTGGTGCTGCTTAACCCACTGCTGGACGCTTGAGAGGTCATCCAAGTAATTATCTGGTCCTGTTCTTTTGGATTTGTGAGGGTTGTTGTCCTGGACAACATGGGCGGTATTGAGTGGGTTTTCTTGGGTGCTCCCCTGTGGCCTGTACGTGAACCGTCAGGGGAAACACCTCTTCCCTTGCCCCTTCCTCTTTCACCGGATTTCTTCCTCATTTCACTTATCCTTACAGTACACGCTGACTGGCAGCAGTACAGTGGCAGTACAGAAATGCTATACAGTACCACTATTCCCAGCAGCGACACAGAGCACAATGCTATACAGTGGCGGGTGAGCGGTGTACTACTGTTCCCAGGCCCAGCAGACACAGAGTGGAAGTAAACACAATGCTATATAGTCTGGCTGAGCGGTGTACACAGAGTGGCAGTACACACAATGCTATATAGTCTGGCTAAGCCGTGTACACAGAGTGTCATTAAACACAATGCTATATATAGCGTGGCTGAGCGAGGTGCACAGTGGCAGTACACACAATGCTTTATAGTCAGGCTGAGCCGTGTACACAGAGTGTCAGTAAACAATGGTATATAGTCTGGCTGAGCGGTGTACACAGAGTGGCAGTAAACACAATGCTATATATAGCGTGGCTGAGCAAGGTGCACAGTGGCAGTACACACAATGCTATAGAGCCAGGCTAAGCCGTGTACACAGAGTGTCAGAAAACACAATGCTATATATAGCGTGGCTGAGCGAGGTGCACAGTGGCAGTACACACAATGCTATATTAGTCAGGCTAAGCCGTGTACACAGAGTGTCAGAAAACACAATGCTATATATAGCGTGGCTGAGCGAGGTGCACAGTGGCAGTACACACAATGCTATATTAGTCAGGCTAAGCCATGTACACAGAGTGTCAGAAAACACAATGCTATATATATAGCGTGGCTGAGCGAGGTGCACAGTGGCAGTACACACAATGCTATATATAGCGTGGCTGAGCGAGGTGCACAGTGGCAGTACACACAATGCTATATATAGCGTGGCTGAGCGAGGTGCACAGTGGCAGTACACACAATGCTATATTAGTCAGGCTAAGCCGTGTACACAGAGTGTCAGAAAACACAATGCTATATATATAGCGTGGCTGAGCGAGGTGCACAGTGGCAGTACACACAATGCTTTATAGTCAGGCTGAGCCATGTACACAGAGTGTCAGTAAACAATGGTATATAGTCTGGCTGAGCGGTGTACACAGAGTGTCAGTAAACAACGGTATATAGTCTGGCTGAGCGGTGTACACAGAGTGGCAGTAAACACAATGCTATATATAGCGTGGCTGAGCGAGGTGCACAGTGGCAGTACACACAATGCTATATATAGCGTGGCTGAGCGAGGTGCACAGTGGCAGTACACACAATGCTATATATAGCGTGGCTGAGCGAGGTGCACAGTGGCAGTACACACAATGCTATATTAGTCAGGCTAGCCTAAGCCGTGTACACAGAGTGTCAGAAAACACAATGCTATATATATAGCGTGGCTGAGCGAGGTGCACAGTGGCAGTACACACAATGCTATATATAGCGTGGCTGAGCGAGGTGCACAGTGGCAGTACACACAATGCTATATATAGCGTGGCTGAGCGAGGTGCACAGTGGCAGTACACACAATGCTATATATAGCGTGGCTGAGCGAGGTGCACAGTGGCAGTACACACAATGCTATATATAGCGTGGCTGAGCGAGGTGCACAGTGGCAGTACACACAATGCTATATATAGCGTGGCTGAGCAAGGTGCACAGTGGCAGTACACACAATGCTATATTAGTCAGGCTAAGCCGTGTACACAGAGTGTCAGAAAACACAATGCTATATATATAGCGTGGCTGAGCGAGGTGCACAGTGGCAGTACACACAATGCTATATATAGCGTGGCTGAGCGAGGTGCACAGTGGCAGTACACACAATGCTATATATAGCGTGGCTGAGCGAGGTGCACAGTGGCAGTACACACAATGCTATATTAGTCAGGCTAGCCTAAGCCGTGTACACAGAGTGTCAGAAAACACAATGCTATATATATAGCGTGGCTGAGCGAGGTGCACAGTGGCAGTACACACAATGCTATATATAGCGTGGCTGAGCGAGGTGCACAGTGGCAGTACACACAATGCTATATATAGCGTGGCTGAGCGAGGTGCACAGTGGCAGTACACACAATGCTATATTAGTCAGGCTAGCCTAAGCCGTGTACACAGAGTGTCAGAAAACACAATGCTATATATATAGCGTGGCTGAGCGAGGTGCACAGTGGCAGTACACACAATGCTATATATAGCGTGGCTGAACGAGGTGCACAGTGGCAGTACACACAATGCTATATATAGCGTGGCTGAGCGAGGTGCACAGTGGCAGTACACACAATGCTATATATAGCGTGGCTGAGCGAGGTGCACAGTGGCAGTACACACAATGCTATATATAGCGTGGCTGAGCGAGGTGCACAGTGGCAGTACACACAATGCTATATATAGCGTGGCTGAGCGAGGTGCACAGTGGCAGTACACACAATGCTATATTAGTCAGACTAGCCTAAGCCGTGTACACAGAGTGTCAGAAAACACAATGCTATATATATAGCGTGGCTGAGCGAGGTACACAGTGGCAGTAAACAATGCTATATATAGTGTGGCTGAGCGAGCGGTGTACTACTGTTCCCAGCAGCGACACACAATGACTGGGGGGGACCCTGGCTAGCGTGGCTGGAGAGCGAACTACCCTGCCTGCCTACCCAAAGCTAAACCCACAGACAAATGGCGGAGATATGACGTGGTTCGGGTATTTATTTACCCGAACCACGTGACCGTTCGGCCAATCAGAGCGCGTTCGGGCCCGAACCACGTGACCCGTTCGGCCAATCACAGCGCTAGCCGAACGTTCGGGGAACGTTCGGCCATGCGCTCTTAGTTCGGCCATGTGGCCGAACGGTTTGGCCGAACACCGTCAGGTGTTCGGCCGAACTCGAACATCACCCGAACAGGGTGATGTTCTGCAGAACCCGAACAGTGGCGAACACTGTTCGCCTAACACTACCTGGCGCGACGAACGACTCCACCGGCTGCCCATAAGAGATGGAGAGAGAGGCGGGGGGGGGGGGGGGAGAAGAGAGAGGCAGAGCAAAAGCCGGCGGCTTGATCTGTTACATTGCCGCCGGCTTAATTGCATTAAATTAACTAAGTTGTGATACATTTGCCCGCTGCGCTGTGGCCAGAAGATACATTAATGTTACAGGAATAATTCGATTTCTCACATTGGCCGCAGCGCAGCGGCCACTTTGCACATTGGCCGGCCAGAACCCGAAGTGGCCGGCCAGAACTAGAAGTGGCCAAACTTTGGGTTCTGGCCGTAACATATACACATGCAAGATGTTTTAAAGCACTTTAGGCCTGCAATTTAGCATTCAATGTGATTTCTGCCCCTAAAATGCTGCTTTGCGTCTAATCAAGTTTTTTCCCCAGGACTTTTGCCATCTATCCCATTCCGCCATGCCCCCCTCCAGGTGTTAGACTCCTTGAAACATCTTTCCCATCACTTTTGTGGCCAGCATAAGTGTTTGTAGTTTTCAAAGTTCGCCTCCCCATTGAAGTCTATTGCGGTTCGCGAAAGTTTGCGCAAATCGAAAGTTTGGCGAAGGTTCCCGAACCCGGTTTGTGAACCGAAAATTGGAGGTTCGGGCCATCTCTAGTCATGACATCACACTGTGGGAGGGATTTCACCACAACACCACACAGACCCTCCTGATGATCTATTCAAGGAAAGGCAAAGATTTCTCCTGAGAAATGGGGGAATCAGCTACTAGAGCCAGGACAAGGTCCTCCAGCACCCAAGGCTGAGACACCAAAGTGCGCCCCCCCATCCCTCCCACCCCAGCCATCACACTAATTGCTATTAGACTCAGAGGTTCCCCAGGACCACCAACCCCCCAACACCTTAATCTCTGGTTATCTGGCTTCCAGTCACTGCCATGTATGCCTGAGGCTGGAGCCTCTGTCGCCTCTGCCTCGGCCCGGCCCTGTCCCGCTACTGATTGGGATGAAGTTCAATATTGGGTTAAAGTCCCTCTTTAAAGCCTTATTCATGCCTGGCAGTAAGGCTGCCTCCAAGTGCAAGTGAATGTCAGGTAGGCCTCACAATACAGCACACTATTTACCAGGTAAGACCTACTTTATTATACAGTACATACTGTAGTTTATGAGGGTGTAAACTCCGGTAGCAATCCTGCTGCCAGGGTTTAGTTGGGCTTTAAATATTGACCAGAATCATTAGGAATCTTTGTCAATATTTTGCAAGGTACATTTAAAAAATGTAGTGATCCCTAATGTGTTTTTATCTGTAACTATTCATCTCCTGGTGGATCATGGCTATCGTTCATCTGTCTGAATGAGAAAATCAATGGTGAGAAGGAAAAGATGCAGACAAGTAAAAAATGGTCCTGTCTGGATGATGCTCATAGTGTTGAGGCTGGAGGATTGTGAAATCTGTTATCTTGTCCAACACATAACAGAAATAAATTGTATTGTACTTTCTTACCATTATTCCAGTGGCAGAGAATGGCACGAACATGACGAATACAAGGAGTTCAAAGCACATAAATGTATCCTGTTATATATAGAATCGGGGAGAGATTCATACTGCTAGCTGTGTGCACTAGTTGCATTGTTTGTTGGTTGTATCTAATAGTGCTGCTAGCTAGATCAAGGTCATAGCGAATTCTTGCTAAGCTTCTACTCTTTAGGTAGGGAGAAGCCAGATTGAACAACAGTAATGTTCACATGAAAATTTAGTGGACTATTTCATAATGTTCTGGGCTGCAGTAATACTGTACAGCATTTGCAGGACAGGCTAACTTAGTACAGGCAGGAGCATGTTCTGGACTAATAGTGTATAGTTGCATTGTAAACCTGTTTAAGGCTTTGTGCTTGGTGGCATATTGTACTACACAAACAACTACAGCATATTAGACCAGTCACTGAGCGGCATTGCTGCTTCTCTACACAGTAAAACCCTAAACTCCTTTCAAATGTTTATCATCATCTTTGTCATTACTTTGTACTGTGTCTTATTTTACTGCAATTACAATTGTAGAGTAATACACCAGGCAGTGGACAGCACTGTTTATCTGATCCGTAAATTGTAGCCCTAAGTGGCTTTTCTTGTTTTATTCAGCTAAATTTCCTATAGCCACCCATTATGCCAGGCATTCAGTAGCAGCACTGCTTGACTGTACACTATAGCCCTAAATGAATGTTTATTGTTCATCATCATTATGATCATTGTTTTTTGTTATGTGGCTAATTTAATTATATGTGCATTTTTCTCAATTCTAGCCTATTACACCAGGCATTAGTTTTCTAGGCTAGCCCTAAACTATCTATAGTTACACATAGTCCGTAGTCCTTTTATAAAGTGTCACTGTCAGTGCTTCTGTGTTATTTTTCACAAGAAGTTAGTGTTAGCATTGTAAAGAAAACAAATATAATAAAGTACACTGTAGGTGGCCATCCGATTTGCTGCCTATGTCCTTTCGAACCTCTTCTCTATTTATCGTGACCTCGAGATTAGAATGAGAGTGTTCCTTGAGAAGGTGGATGTTCAGTAACCAGGGTTTTTCATATATTGTACAGAACTCTGAAATCCTGTTAGGAAATTACTTGTGGCAAAAGCTTTTTTTAAGTGATCCATCACTCATTTTCATATAAGCATATTAAACAGTGCCTGCACAGCCCATGACGCCAGCTTTATCACCTGGATAGTCACGGCATTTTTTATTTCCTGGACACCAACATAAGGAGCATGGTTGGAGGAGTGTTACCACTTTATAGCCATAGCTGTGGCTCTCTACACCCAACAAAACTGACCTCATTCACGTCTTTGTGTCCCCAAATATAGAAAGCCTAGCTTCTGAATCGCTTTCTGGAGGAACATGAATTTCCAGATTGATGGCAAATCCAAAATGCTAATACTTTAACTAATTCAGAACCATATATGCATACCTGCATTAATTAATGACTTTACATAAAAACATAAAAGGCACTAATTAATGTAGCTAGTATCTGGGGGTGCCCAAAACAGATAAAAAAAGCTAAAAACTGCTTAAGATTTAAGTATTTGTAGGCTTACCTTTAATGATGACCATGCCCGTTTCTAGGGCCGTGCGGGCCGTGCCGCTGCCCTGAGTGCTGTTGGGAGGGGGGCGCTGTAATGGAGGGGGGGCGCAGCCGCAGGGAGGGCAGCCCGACCTCTCCCTCCCTTCCTCTCCCCGGGCCGCCCTCCGCGCTCCCCCCTCCGAGTGCAGAGTGAGCGCGCAGGGAAGCACTGTACACAACTACTTACCTCGCCCTGGGTGCATTTTAGCCTAGAAACTGCTGATGATGACCCTATTAGATCCAGTCTTTGGGCCAGTGCACGCCAAAAACCTCTAGCAGATTTGCAAAACGCTAGAGGTTTTTGAAGCAGATTTTCAGAGCGATTCTGGGCATGTTTTAATTCTGGGCATGTTTTAGAGAGATTTTCTAAACATGCCTAGCATTTTTGGGAGCGTTTTTGTCTAGCAGATTTCATATATTGTTACAGTAAAGCTGTTACTGAACAGCTTATGTAACAAAAATGCTTGAAAAACTGCTCTGATCTAGCGTTTTTTAGAGCGGTTTTCCACTTTCCTATACTTTAACATTGAGGCAGAAACGCCTCAGAAATCTGAAAAATGCTGCAGCCCCTGAGTTTGCGTTTGTGGAAAAAATGAACAGCTCAGGTGTGCACAAGCCCATTAAAATACATTACCCAAGCAGTTTTCAAACTGCTAGCGTTTTTTAAAAACACTCATGAACTGCTTTGGTGTGCACCAGCCCTTAGGGCCCTTTTCCACTAGCAATCACTAGCATTTGCGCTAAACGCTAGTGATTGCGATTCAGCAAAAGTTTAAAATTTCCCGGCTATTTCCCGACGTTTGCGACCGGGATTTTGCTATGCTATGCACTGCATAGCAAAATCGCGGCAAAAATCGTTCCGTGCCACGATCTCGATTAAGTAAAAAATGAATCGCTGTAGTGGAAATTACCTACCGCGATTCCTATGTTAAAAAGCAAACCGTAGCAATTTTAAAATCACTAGCGGTTTGCGGTTTTGCAATTCAGCAATCGCAAATGCTGTCGTGGAAAACGGCCCTAATGGTGGCCATACATGGTACAACTTTTTTATCCAATCTTACCATTTCTATGTAATATAAGGGAACTGCCTAAATTATCCTTTCAGTATATTCACTTAATTTACCCTTATACTACATAGAAATGGTAAGATTGGATGAAAAAATTGTACCATGTATGGCCACCATTAAACAGATATTGCACAAACTCCATAGAATGCTTGTCAGGGATATCACCCTGGGATAAACCCTAGGAGCACAATATGCAAACAAAAAAACAAACAAACAAACAAACACAAATCTGCCAATGGTTTGTTTAAGGCTGTTTACAGCATGCTTAGCTAAAGGCTAACATAAAAAAGTGCTGAACGTAAGTACTAAGACATATCGAACACCATGCCAGTCCAGGTGCGGACATGACATGGATCAGTTTATTACTGTCCAGCAACTGACAACTGCAACTCCCCATATGAATAACCAGACTTGGCTGAATGTGCATCAACTGAGTGTGCAGCAGACCACCAGTTGCTGCATTGCTGCACTTTATGGTAACATCACTGTTCAGCTGCCTGTCTGAACTAGTCCTTTCTTTTTTTCGACTACTTCCTTTAAAAGATGATCAAGGAGTCACTAATTTTCCAGGCTGTTGAAAATATTTTTACAATTTGTATGAAGTTTAGAATTGAGCCAATTCAAAATGTCAGCGGCTGCTTTTGATTGGAGCAATTCCAAACTTCATACAGGCTGCAATACAATTTGCATTAACTCAAAAAATTAGCACATCATTGATCACTTTATCTATGGACATTTCAAAGAACAGGTTTCCTAATTACAGTGGGTTGCAAAAGTATTCAGCCCCCTTGAAGTTTTCCACATTTTGTCACATTACTGCCACAAACATGCATCAATTTTATTGGAATTCCACGTGAAAGACCAATACAAAGTGGTGTACATGTGAGAAGTGGATCAAAAATCATACATCATTCCAAACATTATTTTACAAATAAATAACTGCAAAGTGGGGTGTGCATAATTATTCGGCCCCCTGAGTCAATACTTTGTAGAACCACCTTTTGCTGCAATTACAGCTGACAGTCTTTTAGGTTATGTCTCTATCAGCGTTGCACATCTAGAGACTGAAATCCTTGCACATTCTTCTTTGCAAAACAGCTCCAGCTCAGTCAGATTAGATGGACAGCGTTTGTGAACAGCAGTTTTCAGATCTTGCCACAGATTCTCGATTGGATTTAGATCTGGACTTTGACTGGGCCATTCTAACACATAGATATGTTTTGTTTTAAACCATTCCATTGTTGCCCTGGCTTTATGTTTAGGGTCATTGTCCTGCTGGAAAGTGAACCTCCGCTCAAGTCTTTTGCAGTCTCCAAGAGGTTTTCTTCCAAGTTTGCCCTGTATTTGGCTCCATCCATCTTCCCATCAACTCTGACCAGCTTCCCTGTCCCTGCTGAAGAGATGCACCCCTCGCGCATGATGCTGTCACCACCATAGTTGACAGTGGGGATGGTGTGTTCAGAGTGATGTGCAGTGTTAGTTTTCTGCCACACATAGCGTTTTGCATTTTGGCCAAAAAGTTCCATTTTGGTCTCATCTGACCAGAGCACCTTCTTCCACATGTTTGCTGGGTCCTCCAAATGGCTTGTGGCAAACTGCAAACTGGACTTCTTAGGCTTTCTGTTAACAATGCCTTTCTTCTTGCCACTCTTCCATAAATGCCAACTTTGTACAGTGCATGACTAATAGTTGTCCTATGGACAGAGTCTCCCACCTGAGCTGTAGATTCCTGCAGCTCGTCCAGAGTCACCATGGGCCTCTTGACTGCATTTCTGATCAGCGCTCTCCTTGTTCGGCCTGCGAGTTTTGGTGGATGGCCTTGTCTTGGTAGGGTTACAGTTGTGCCATACTCCTTCCATTTCTGAATGATCGCTTGAACAGTGCTCCGTGGGATGTTCAAGGCTTTGGAAATCTTTTTGTAGCCTAAGCCTGCTTTAAACTTCTCAATAACTTGATCCCTGACCTGTCTTGTGTGTTCTTTGGACTTCACGGTGTTGTTGCTCCCAATATTCTCTTAGACAACCTCTGAGGCCCTCACAGAGCAGCTGTATTTGTACTGACATTAGATTACACACAGGTGCACTCTATTTAGTCATTAGCACTCATCAGGCAATGTCTATAGGCAGCTGACTGCACTCAGCTCAAAGGGGGTCGAATAATTATGCACACACCACTTTGCAGTTATTTATTTGTAAAAAAATGTTGGAATCATGTATGATTTTCGTTCCACTTCTCATGTGTACACCACTTTGTGTTGGTCTTTCATGTGGAATTCCAATAAAATTGATTCATGTTTGTGGCAGTAATATGACAAAATGTGGAAAACTTCAAAGGGGCCGAATATTTTGCAACCCACTGTATTTTTTTCCCAGGCCTTCAGCAGTAAAGAGTCCATAGATGGAGCCTCCACTAGTGTGTCAAAGTGTATTGTTCTAACAGATTGTCTGATTTTAGTTACTGTGTAACATGCTGATTAACTGAACAGTAACACTGTGTGCAACCAGTAAGGAAACAATACTATAGAAATATTGTTAATCTATGTCATGATTCATATGCCCTTACACAGCTTATCCACTGATCTAAAATCATGTGGCAATGTTATCTGTTTGTTAACCAGGAAGTGTTAAATAAAGTTTACTCAAAGAGCAAGGAAAGAAAAAAATAAAAATAAAAGGATAGTGTGTATCCCTGAGAGAAACCAAAGCATGGTTTCTGTGTGCAGTTTATCCTCCATCAGAGATCTGCTGTAACTCACAAGAAAGCAGCATCAGGCTGGTTATCCCACCTCCTAAATCAAAATGGCAAACACATATGTGATGTAAATATCTGCCGATTGTCCTCTATGGAGCAGACAAACCCAAGGCTGATGGGAAAATAGTCCAATATCATCCAGTGGGCTCAGCCTGCGGAGATGATTTCTCTCTCTGGGGGCACAGCTCGGTGAAGACAGCACTCGTGATTTCTAGGCACTGTGCTCTTGGAGGATTTGAGGATTTTCTTGACCACTTGTCTATTGTTTTACTGCTTCTGTGCTTGAGGAAGGGTCCATCGAGGCCCTAAACAATCTAGTGCATTTGCAACTATGTTTTTTCTTGGAAATAAAAAAAAAAAATCTTATTGAAACTGACAATATAATTTGAAAGAAAAAGGGACTGAGCTTTTATCTTTACTGGTTCTATAAAAATAGCAATTTTGTACAAGTTACTTCAGGCTGTACCCGATTCCTCTTTTGAATTAACACTAGTGTGGTGATATCCAAGGTATAACCTCTTATTACAGAGAATGCTTAAGATAAAATAGAGCCCAAGGCAAGGGGGTAGCCTTGGCATCTCTCAATAACTGAGGTGAGGGAGGGGTCAGAGGATGTTGCAGGCACATTGGCTCCTTCATGCCAGGCAGCCTGGCCCCTTTAGCTACCACTAGTCATGATGTCATCATTATTGCAGGTGCAGATCACAGAGTAGATTACTGCTTGTTAGACTCACTTACTAGCAATTTAATATTTATTTTGTCTCAGCAGAATTCAATTGGAATTACTTTATTCAAATTAAAGCCTAAACTACGGTTATACTTTATATCTGTACCAGTGATAAAGAAGAGATGACACACCGACAAATAAATAGCAGGAAGTAGGACACCAAGAGAGAAATACATGGAAGAAAGAAAGTTTGGGTGTGCTAAAGGGGCTTTCAGTAAAAATAAAAATCCCTCAGTTAACTTCTATCACACAGGGAGTGGGACCCCTGCCTCCCCAAATCATTCAGCTTTACTAATTCTAGCAAGCACAGTCTGAGGATTCATCTGCAGAGCTGCTTGCTGGTGAACCTAATATCACAGCTTGTCAATTGAGATATAATGGAATTCTGGGGACAGTATATTGACCTGCAGGAGGTAGACTCCATTCTGGATTGCTACCCTGATGGGCAATGGAGAAGTTTACAAGAACTTTTAAAACTAATTGTAACACTTAACTGGTCAATTCCAATAGAAAACACATTTCATATAATTTAAAACAATACATTTTCGTCTTGTATTTGTTTGTTTTTTTCCTTAAAAGAAATGTACTGTAGCTATAACCACTGTAGAAAATAAAGAAATATATAAATATATATATATATATATATATATATATATATATATATATATATATATATATACCATTAAATGTACTACTTTTTCCTGAAAACAGGCTTAGAGCGAACCAGAGATGGCAGGGAGGGGAAATAATATACATACCTGGAGCTTCCTCCAGCCTCCTCCATGCTCTTCGCTCCTTCACCACCCTTCTGCACCATCTCTATCGCCCACAATCAGCCCTGGAAAGTCCTCCTGTCCGGGGAACGTGCGCATGCATGGCCTGGCTACATGCACGCCCCTGATGCGCTCCCCTGGCTGGGAGCATTCTGTGCCTGCGCATTAGTACTGCGCAGGCACAGAATGCTCACAGCCACAGGAGTGTGACAAGGAAGTGCACACAGCTGGACTGCGCCTGTACCGACTTGTCCTGACTGGAGGATTTTCCAGGGCCCATTGTGGGCGATAGAAATGGCGCTGAAAGACCGCGAGGGAGCGAACAGCCTGGGGGGGCTGAAGGAAGCTCCAGTTATGTATATTTTTCCCCTCCTGCCATGTCAAAGTACACTTTAAAGCAAACCTGTGAGGAATCAGAAGTTAAAAAAGAAATACTGAGCCTCTGAATGCACCAGAGATTCCCATGTCGTCCTTGACCCCACTGCTACCACCCGGGATCCTCTTCTTGTTAGCGACTGTGCACCCATCCATATATGAGCGTGGCCATATTGCGGATGCGTGAGTACGGTCAGCTCCTGTGCAGTAGAATGAAGCTGTTTGTGCGTGGAGGAAAAAGCTGTATATGAGTGTCTTTATGCTATAACACAGGCCGGCCGTGCTTGTACACAGATAGGATTGTGGCCATGAGACCATTCTAACAAGGCCTTGTCAAATTAGCTTAGAAGGTCCCAGCGCTGGATTCATGGAGTTGAGAATGATGGGGGATGCCTCTGGACTATGGTATGTATGTATTTTTAAATTATAATCCACTTCAGGTTCACTTTAAATAAACTCTGGCAGCTTCCTCATATTAGCTGTATTTCCAGGCTTGCAAAGCCATACAAGTCTCTATACTCACTCATTCACAGGCTGCTGTATGATCACAGCAGGGACACTGGGATGTGGCTATCAGGTCCCTTTTGGTGTGGCATGTTTGTCCCATGGTTTACAGACCAGGAAGGTGTTCAGGAAGCTAACTTG
Source organism: Hyperolius riggenbachi (assembly GCF_040937935.1). Lineage (NCBI taxonomy): Eukaryota > Metazoa > Chordata > Amphibia > Anura > Hyperoliidae > Hyperolius > Hyperolius riggenbachi. The sequence goes on along the minus strand of NC_090647.1, from coordinate 135,789,527 downwards.
CTCTATAGATTGTCCATTGATCCCCTCCGATGTACCTGGCCTTTTATTTTACAGTGATTAGTCAGCAGTTTATACATATGCATGTACAATTGCTTATAGCTTATCATACCTAAATGTATTGACATTAGAATGATGAGGGGGTGGGTAAGGGGCAGCATTTCCCACCACACAGACACACAACCTATGTCAGCTATAGAATGCATTAACTGCTACTTAAAAGCCTCCTTAACTACAGTAGCTGGTCTATAGCAAAGTTACATAAATGTCTAATATCTATTTCCTTACAGTAATATGAACCTATAGATGCATATGCGTGAATGTTATTAGCCTTTCCTTTTCATCAGCCGAGTTGTTGTTTTAGCAAGCTGGTCCTTTAAATCTCTTCAATATGCAAAGGTTTAACTTACAAAGTTGTCTCTTATAATCTGCGCACCGAGAGGGGCATTTATATTAGATTTCATCCAATCAATTCTGTGCAAGAAGGAGCAGTTCCCATTTTTTAAAAGGCCCCTACTTCCTCCCGGGAAATAGACGGGCTTAGAGGAACACAGAGGTCACGCTTGGAGTGAATTAATGAATAAAGATGAGGACAGAAGGCTCCAGGGGGAGAAGGGGCATAGGGAGGGCTCACTAAACGGGTTATTATTCAGACCTGTCAGTGCTGTAAATATCAAGACAGGGAGGGGGCTGCAGCAGAGATGGGCTCTGTGGACATTCACAATATGTTAAATATATTGAAAATATATGATGGACTGCACAAATCCATGTTACTTTAAATAGTTCCAGGACAAATAGCCAGTTATCACTGAGCCTTCTAATGTCAGAAGACTGTCTAATTCCTAAAGGACCTGACTTGTCAGGGAGTGATGCTACTTTCATTACTTGCGGTACATGTGTCATTTATGCTATTCCTTTTCTTTAATGCCACATCCTTCATATCACTTCAGCCTTCTTCCATTTTTTTCTGTAAATGTCATTGGTATAGGCCGATCATGGACATATCAATTCCACATGTTTCACATTACTTAGTGACAGGTCCTTTGATGCAGAAAAGAGTCTGAAAGTTATGTATCTGTTTTCCTGCACCAACCAATCAGATTACAGTGGTCATTTTTCCACAGTTAGAGGTTATATGAATTCGAAAATTTGATTGACTGCTGTGAGCAACCAATTTTTTTTTCTAATATACAGAGACAACATTATGGATCTAATTAATAATTTCCTAAGCAGTGATGATATATGATTGGGAATAGTGTTGATCACACATCTCGCATAATCGTAATTTCACATCATAATTCAATCACAATTATGATGCAAAATGTCAATGCAACATTTTGCGTAAAATCGTAACGAATTTTGTTTGTAAACATAATTAGGAACTAATCATGTTTTGCATAAGTTTCACTTAATTTTGTGCTGAATTTAGTGGTTAATAGTAAAGTCTCCATACATGCTATCATCACCAATTCTATTATGTATGATAAGGGGGATAGTGGGAACAAGGTAAAAAAATAATATTTCAAAACGACCTTGTAGTTTTTGAGAAAGGCGATTTTAAAAATGCAGAGGAAAAATGTTTTTTATCTGTCGTTTTCCTGAGTTTAAAAAACATTTTTTCTTTGCATATTTAAAATTGATTTTTTTTAAATAAAAATGTTTTTACCTTGTTCCCACTATTCCTTGTAGCAATGATAGCGTGTATGAGGGCTTTGCTATTAACCACTAAAGTCAGCACAAAATTACACGAAAATGACATGATATTGTACAAAATTATGAATGGGTTACACAAAATCAATTGAAGGTCCGAACCATTATTTGTATGGCCATAATTACCACCCCTCACAAGTGCTCTAAACCCACAGCTGAACTCTGGTCTCCTACCTTTCGTGTCCTTACCTCTCCCTCTAGATTGTAAGCCTTTGGGCGGGGTCCTCCTCCTTTTGTGTCCTACCTAATCATGCACCTCCATTACTGTGAACCCATGCTATGCATCTGAGTGAACCTAACTTGCCTAATCTCCATGCTCCATCCAGTGACTGACTAAGCATTACCTTGTACTCATACTGTGCTGCATGATCTGGTCTTTCTTGTATTCATGTATTGTCATATTGCTGTTTGTCACCCCTAAATATTGTCTGTAACCTAAACTAATGTCCAGCACTGCGTAATATGTTGGCGCTTTATAAGTACAATAAATAAACAAATAAATTGGACACGTACACGACATTTTATGCAATCGTAATTATCAGACCATTTATTGAGAGATATGCTGATCATGTAGTCAAGAAAACAAAACACTGCCCACCATTGTACTTTGTACATACAATTTGGCTTGAGCTTTATAAATCAGGTAAAGGCTTTAGCAGAGTTCAGTGTGCTCACTCAGGCCAAAAACAAATTATCAGAACTGCCAATTAAGATGCCACTCAGGCATCAGGTAAGATATATTCCGTAATATGCCTCTCACTCTCATAAATCTAAAAGACATGTTTCGACCCTCCTTCCAGGTAAGAAACCACACCACACCTCACACTAATGAATGGCTCACCAGAGAGAAATGGTCAAATACGTTCAAGTGTCACTTAGCCTACCTGGTCTATATGTGGGCTCAAAGGACTCCAATCACAATAACACAGATATCAACTTCTGTAAATGGTATCTGTGAAACACAATAAAATAACGCATAGAATAATGGGATATCACTAAATAAACTTTATAACCAACAGTGATCAGTCCTTTTTACCCCCCAAAGTCCCCATTATCCCTCTTATGTGTTTTTCTTACTCTATCCTACTTTCACCCACATCAGATTTTCAGGGTGGAACTGGAAGGGAACATCAGTTAGTGTTAAAACAGAGCTGACCCTGCCCACCTTCTCTGTCCTGGTATGAGACAGCAGTGGGAGGAGGTGGGTAAGTTCAGGTGATGGTTCTGTACGGTGGAAGAGACTTCCACTCTGCAAGTAGCTCTATACTTTGCACACAGATCTCTGGGACATGTGACTGATGGTTTCAAAGTGAATTTCTTTGAAGCAACTGCATCAAATATGGAAAGTCTAATGGCTTGATACCCTATTCCCCTTTAAAAATTATGAAAATCTGGGAGGGTGAGGTATTAAATAATAGGTTATAGTTATATATGATGGCTATCTTTTCTTTCTGTAGCACTTTCAGGCATCAGGATGTCTTTATTCCCCAATACTGCTTAAAATACTATGGTCTGGAAGATCACCACGGTGTTTATGGTCTTAAAGAGTAACTTCAGGCATCCTCAGGTTTTTTCAAATATGACTGTAATTCCATCTATAACAATAAATTATGCCATATGAAAAACTAGTGTGTTAAGTTGCCCACCATTGCTTAGACATACCGTGTATAATACTGGTCCTGGTAGCTATTAGAATAAGATGACCAACTCACCAGGAAGGAACCCAAAAGTGGTGAACACAGTATGGCCAGGACACACTGTATCACTGAATGTGTGTTGCTGCTTTGGCCTACAGAAGAAGAGCCACAATCTGAAAGTTCAGACAGTTTATCTTTTCTCCTAAGTCTTCTCCTAGGAGATAATTTTTCACAATCTGTTGAACATACATTTTCAGCACTCTGCAACTGAAAAACTACAAAACAGTAGGTGAAAAAGTACTGCCAAAATTATTTGTAGCAAGCGTTTTCTTGTTCACTGGTGGCTTATTGATAAGGTGTGAAAATATCACCTAGGAGAATGAGAATCCACTGTGGCTCCAGTTTATGGGAAAAACGAATCTATGCAAGTGTGCGAAGGTGCAATAAGCATCTTTATATTCGCAGCACATTTTAAACCCCACTACACTTATGCACTCTCTAAATACTCTACAAAAACATCATGGCCCATATGCAATTCACTTTTTCTCCTTGTTTTTCTCCAAGTTGATATTTTCACACCTTGTCAATAAAATACCTTCTAACCCCCCAGGAAGCAAGAAAATATACAAAATCATTTTGATAGTAGTTTTGTACAACTTTTGGTACTTTTTTAATTGCAAAATGCTGAAACGTTGTTTTAAAGAGAAGATGAAAAGCTATGGGCCCGTATTGTTTGTATTTTATGTATGCGTCAAAGAGTCCACTCTCAGTAGCACAATTTGCTGCTCTCTTTTTATATGCATCCTGATAGACTGATGTCAAACTAATTGCTTGTAAAGCACCTGTTAAGGAGTCCCTTCCCTGTATGATTCCAGCAGCAGATTTCCACAGCTAGAGTCTGCTACCTTGTCAGAAAGCTTCTCCTCTTTTCTCTGTTTATGGGCTGTGTCAGGCTGTGCAGTGGGGAGACGGGGTCCAGTTTATAAATAGAGGAGAAGCCGGAGGCAAGTTGTTAGTTAAACGGGAGAACTAGAAGAAGATGGATCTCATCCAGAGTCTCCTTAAGCAAGATAGAAGACTGCAAGCGATCGGGAGGCCCTCTGTCAGTGTGGCATACTGTAATCAGGGCTGCTGATAAAGACAGGGGAGAAGAACCCCCAAAGATTATGGAATAAAATATAACAGCGCCCTGTGTATTGTACTGAACTGTTACACAACAGGCCAAATTATATGGAGTCAAATTGAATTATATGCAAATAATTCCACAAATAATAAGATGCAAATAATGCAAATAATTCTGACTGTATATATTCTGACTATGGGACCCTCCACCTCCCTCTCCCGAACCACAAGTGCAGCCAATTAGCATAAAAACCTCCCCTTTCGCTCACAGAAAGTGTTCCTGCCACCTTCTCCCGCCATGCAGCGTAGTGAGAGGGACTGTCACTTTTTGCTGCTTCACAGCAGACACTCCCTGCTGCTAGTCGTTGGCTCCCAATCAGGTGACCCGCATGGGGTTTGGGGACCAAGGGGCCCCCATGCTCTCATGTTTGCAGGGGGGTTCTATTAATTCTAGTTACGCCTCTGTGACTGTGCAAATCATTCTCACTGCTTATATTCCGACACCTCCAACCCACTCCCCACCACCATTTGTGTTCTCTACCTCCAGTACAGAAAACAAATGGCATTTTTCAGTGCAGCTCCAGGGATGATTTACAAAAAGAGAATACAGCAGATGATTATAACTTTATAGAAGAAGAGGACCCAGTGAAGAATATGTGATACTCACTGGAGGTCCGCTTTAGCATTTATCATACTCCCTTAAAAGATATCCATTTCATTAAGAGGCCTTTTCAAGACGCAACGCTAACTCCTAGCCTGATGTGCGTTTCATAGCTCTACTGGCTGCTTCATCAGAGGCTTATAATATAGCAACCTTCTCTCTGCAGGCTTGCTGTTGCTGCTCATATTCTCCTCCTCCTTCTCCCTCTCTCAGTCTGACCCAGCTCTGTGCAGTGCCATTAACAGCTGTCTCCAGTGATGCCACGCCTCCCTGCTGACTGACAGCATATGTAATGCCCTCCCCCTGCTGTTCCTGCCACTGCAGGGAGTGCTTTCACACTAAGAGATGTGGCACAGGAAGCGGGCAGCCATTGGCCTAAGCTCGTTCTATTTTTACTGTAATAACTTAAATATGTTTTTCATAAAATGCCATATGCTTTAAAAAAATAAATACAATGTTAATATCTGCACTCAGATAAAAGATCCCTAAGTTGTACTTTAATTATATATTACATTTTTAGTTTTATTCCTTTTTTGGCATTTAGCTGGAAGAGCTTTTAGATTTAGTCTAATCATAATAATGTATTCTACTCTTTTCCAGATATGTATATCATCGTGTAATATTAAACAAATACCGGTACAATTTAATTCATCTCCCTTGTTATATTTTCCATATATAAGCTGTACAATACAACATCCATTAAGGGTTAATATGTTGTTTAGATAACACTGCTGTGAGCTGATTTATTATAGATGGCCCCCAAAAGAAGGCTGCTTATTTAAACAGTGCTAAGGGGCCTCCCCAAGCAAACTTGCCACCTATAATTCTTCCCCGCAGCCAGATGTCAATCAGACATTGCCAGTTCTCTGGCTGCATCTTAATCCTTTCCCTGCCAGAGGGGTCTGCAAGGAGCCTGTTACACCCTGCAATCTATTGTGGTGTGCTGCTTGTCAGGGTGCGTAATCAGTCATCACACCCCTGCAAACAGTCTAGGGAGCGTCAGTGTTATCTCTTATCATAGAGAACATGCATTAGCAAGCAGTGAAGGCTCATTCTACTAATAGAGTGGAAATAGGGTGACAACAAGAGGAATTCCGAGGAAGTACATTTTACTAGTGAGACGCCTAATTTGCAGTGAGTGAAATCATGGAAAGTAGTAACATATGTATTATTTAATTGCATCATGAGTTGTAATGTATGCTTTATATTTGTAAGCAAAAAGTAATAAACATTGAGACTAGTTGTTATTGTTGATGCTCCTTTCCTGTCTCTCTGACTACCAGTTTTCTTGTTAAAGTGAACCCAAGGTGAAAGTAATATGGAGGCTACTATATTTTTTTCTTTTTAAACAATACCAGCTGCCTGGCAGCCCTGCTGATCTATTTGGCTGCAGTAGTGTCTGAATTATACCAGAAACAAGCACAGGGCCAGTTCTAGTTACAATGGGGCCCCCAGGCAAAATTAACCTGGAGACTCCCCTGAATGACCTTCCCGTGTGACAGTCAAACTCCTAAATCGGCATTAGGGGCTCCATTGTTTCTGCCAAGTTCCCCCACCAACCCCCCAGGGTCCCCGAGCCAACTGCTGGGCTCCACCTCCCCCCAGGTCTCCCCCAAACTTTCTTGTGGTCTCCATGAAATGAACATGAAATCATGCCTAGCAGAGGATGGTTTCAATCCATCAACCTCTGGGTTATGGGCCCAGCGCACTTCCGCTGCGCCACTCTGCAGTCTGCTTACATTTGTATACAATCTTCAAGTTTAAGAAGGGTACATTAGTTCCCTTCACAAAACACATACGGCAAGGCCATCCCTGGGTGGGCTTGAACCACCAACCTTTCGGTTAACAGCCAAATGCGCTAACCAATTGTGCCACAGAGACTGTGCACACAGTTGCTGCTAAATGGCTATCTGGGGTTCTCTTCTGACATCTGTTGAAAACAAAAGGCAAGGCCGTCCCTGGGTGGGTTTGAAGCTTTAGGTTAGCAGGAATGGTTGCATGGCCACCTAGCTTTTCATCCTTCCCAACCTTGCCCTGGAATCTTCCAGACTTCAAATTGCTGTCCTTTGCTGTGTGTGTTACACCAGCATCATCAGGGGGGGGGGGGTGGGGGGGGGCACGTGATCTTTTTGATTCTGAAGTCTTGAATTGAAGCCTGGAAGCAGTATCACCATGTGTCCCACTGCTTTCATCTAGCAAATTAGGCAAATAAGCAAGCTCATTTTTCTCTAGGGTATATCACAATGGTACATGCTAGGCTGGCATCAGCATGTAGTGTTGGTGGTATAGTTGTGAGCGTAGCTGCCTTCCAAGCAGTTGAACTGGGTTCAATTCCTGGGCAATGTATGTGAGCTTGCTTTTGACAGCCTACAAATCCCTTGAAGACAAGAGAGAGAGAGAGAGAGAGAGAGAGAGAGAGAGAGAGAGAGAGAGAGGGTGGTAATGGTTGTCCTTTTTGCAACCGAAATAGTAATCGAATTCGGATATCTAGTAGAAATCCGCGGATATCCGGGTCATGCGTCAAACTATTCGCTGATAGCTATCTGGATTTGTGCCCAACTATCCGGAATCCGGATCCGGCCGGATAGTGTAAAAATGGTTGGATATCCGGGTTACCCGGATATCCGAAATCTGGATGAGCATCCCTGGTTGCATATTCACTTGAACCAAAATTTGCATTTGTTGCCTCATCAACAGTGAATATGTGCTTGTTGGAGATGGGGGAAATCGTTGGTTTAAATCATTGTAACTCCAGCAAACACAGAGAAGGTTTTCATGAGTTCAAAATTTTGCATTTGGCAAAATGGAGGTTAAAGCAAAGATGAAGTGAAAATAAACTTATGAGATAATGAATTGTATATATAGTACAGCAAGAAATAGAACATCTGTAGCAAAGAAAAATGTCTCATGTTGCTTTTCAGTACAGGAAGAGTTACGTAGTTAGTTTGAATAAAAAAGATATCCGTCCATCAAGTCCAACCGGAAAAAATAATAATAATAATTAAAAAAAAAAAAACACCACCATCCTGAACCTGAACATATCCCAGTTGATCCAGGGCAAGGCAAAAAAACCTTACAAGGCCTGGACCAATTAGCGTTAAAAGGGAAAAAATCCTTCCCGACTCCAGATGACATCAGATCCCTGGATCAACTCTTCTGGAAATTATGTAATAATTATAGCTGTGGATGCCATTTAATGCAAGGAAAGCATCCAAGAATGCAAGAAAAGATCCAAGAATGAGTTTAAAAACTTCATTTGTTATCTTTGTAAAACAGCTTCTCTGAGTTATTCAACCCACTGCTTTGACTACAGTCTTCTTTTCTGGAGCACTTAAACAACCAAGAAAATGTGAGAGACAGCTTTGAGAAGGTTTCACTGCAGGAAAATTCAAAGGGTCATTATTTCTGCTCTGTTTTATAGCTTAAAAGACAGAGTGTGGTTTCTAAACTGCAAATATGGCAGAATGATGCAATGATAGAATTAAAGATACATAACTGAAAATAAAAATATGAGACTCTCTTCTTTGATACCAATGTTCTATTCATTAACAGTTCTACACATACAATTCATTATATCATAACATATAACATATCATTTTATTCACTTCAGGTTTGGTTTAATGCGTAAGGGTGTCCAAACTGTCCATGGTGACCTAGTGATTCTGTGCTGCCACGCATTGCTCTGGGCTAAAACTGTGGGAGCTGAGAGAGGATGAACTCTATTGACATGTCTCTTTTTCATCTTAATATTCTGCGTAGCTTTATAGATTTCCTATGCAAATTGTACGCAGGCCAAATATTGTAAATTTCTCGTACAGCGGCAGCTCTCTTCGCTACTATAAAGCATTTCCCCTTCCCTGGAATAGGTGAAAACATGTGAAGTTACAGATGCATAGTGGCTAATCAATGTCTGAGCTGTCCATGGTGCTGATTTTTACTATCTTTCATTAAAGGAATACCAGCAACAAGGCAGATAGCCAGAGGGTATGCAAGCCCACAGCCAGGCTATATGTAAAACAGAGGCAAATTCTTTTCAAAATGTATCAAATGCAGCGCTTGTTACGGTGATAAAAATCACTGTACCAGCTTGCTAATGGATGTGACACGTATTATCAGGAATTGTGACATTTAGCTCTTTCTTTTCATCTCTGGTATTTATCATGCAGAAGGAGTTGCACTGTGATGCTGCTTTTGATTATTCTATTCCCAGGTTCTGTTTTTGCTTCCTTTTATAGAGAACTGAATAGAACTATAGCAACAAAGTGTCTACTCAGCACACAGTGATGGATGCTGGCACCTTAATACATGATATTTTATTCTGTTGTTATAGACAGACTGTACCAGTTCTATGATCTGCGGGGAATCCTCAATATAAAACCTTGCTGTTTGAATAGGAGTGAAAGTGTCTATATATGTTTTAAGCAGATATTCATTTTACAAATATTATCTTTTTGCAGGATTTAGGTACGTATGGTAAAACTGTCATTCATAATGTAACACTGTTTATCAGGGCATGCATATGTTCAAAGTCATAGGTTTGCAGTAAGTGGAATAGTTAATCTTTACTGCAAATACTCATAAATAAACCACACTGTAACTTGCAGCTACGGCAGTGCTGACTGAGTAATTTGAGCACCAGGGTTTGGCTGTTACAGTATATAGGTAATGGCTGGGGTTAGTAAGCGCTATGCAAAGTATGGCTATATAGAGCCAAAATCTGGCTTTTGGCAGAGGCAGGGTGAGCAAGTGAGCAAGTGAATTAGGTTGGACTTCCTGTGGGTTGTACTTCCTGTGGGCGGTCCTGTATAAAGGGTGGTGTTGTGGGTGGTGTTCACACCAGAGGAAGGGTCAGAGTGCCCATAAAATGAAGTGTGTGCTGTTGCTCAATAAAGAAGTCAAACGCAAGTTTGGAGCCTGTGGAGTGCCTTCTTCCACGTATTGCATAGTTCTAGTTTGCAGGAGTGGTGTACCTGTGGGAGAGGAGCAGCAGCTTGCTACCTAGTCAAGGTTAGCAGAGGTGGGACTCAAGGTGAAAGATTGGAGTTGAGCAAGTGAAACCCTGCAAACTTTTTTCCTGCTACGATAAATACCATTTTAAAACAGATGGGAAATCAAAACGAAAAGATATTCTTTAAAAACCGTTACACATTTCAATAATACAACTTACAACCTAACCCTATTCTCACACAGAACCCTCCCCTGGTGGTGCCTAAACCTAACCCTAACCCTAGCCACCCCCTCTGGTGGTGCCTAACCCTAGCCACCCCTCTGGTGGTGCCTTACCCTAGCCAGCCCCTCTGGTGGTGCCTAACCCTAGCTACCCCCTCTGGTGGTGCCTAACCCTAGCCACCCCCTCTGGTGGTGCTTAACCCTAACCACCACAACCTGCACAAACACCCTTACACACATAGAAATGATAACATAATTGTTAAAGTAAAATCTGTACTTACAAATTAAATAATATGACAAAAACTATAACGTTGCAAGTTTCTAAAACGATAACATATTTCAAAAACATTAATGTTCTATTGTTGAAAACGATATTTGTCCCACACCCTTTTCTCTGCTTTTGGCGCCATATTAACGATAAATGCATTCGAGTCTATAGCACCGCCCACATAGTCCATTAGCCGCAGTCACCCTTTTTTCCTGCTATCTCTTAAACTGCTAAGATTTTGAAAGCATTACAGCACAGAACTAGAAAATAGATGCTTCTCATCCTGTTTTCAGCCATTTTAATTTGTACAATGTCTCTGACTTGTAATATCTACTATCTATTCTTGTGCAATATTTTCTTTGTCCATTAAGCAACTGCCAAGTCAAATTCTCTGTAAGTGCAAACTTATTTCATCAAATAAAATTACAAGTATTCTGAAACTAGGATACTTGAAGGAGGGATCACATTAAAATTCAGGATATCTTACAAAAAAAGGCTGCATGGCGGCATCATGGAGTCTGAGGTTTAAATCTCACCATGGACACTAGCTGTATAGTGTTCTTATGTTCTCTCTCTGGATGTGTGGGTGTCCTCCAGACACTAATTTCCTCCCACAGTTAGTGGCATGGCTATGTACTCTGTGAAGCACTGCAGAAGGTGACAGCACTATAGAAATAAATACATTAATTAAAGTAATAATTGTAATAAAAAGGAGACTTAGAGGTCAAATGCCATGTATGAGAAGGTCAATCCAATAGATTGAGCTAGAAAAATAAATATACCATAAAGAAAAACACCCAGCCAGAGACAGTGGCGGACAAAGCCAATGATGGGCCCCCGTGCAGAATAAATGAAGCGGGCCCCATGTGAGTGGGTGTGGTCATAACAGATCATGGTTGGATCCAAACAATTCCGATAACGTAAAAGTACATGAAGCTAGGTCACATTCTGTAGGTACTGTATTAATTTCGCACACATTTTAAACTTGTATCTGACTGGGGTACAAGTTATTATCACCGTCTCTCTTAAGTTTCAGAGAGAAATACATGGAGAAAAGCCTACAGGATAATCAGGCCCTAACTGGTGCAATTGCATGGGCCCTAGAGGATATGGGGCCCCTGTGCGGCTGCATGGCCTCCACGGGCCTATGTCCGCCTCTGGCCAGAGATCTAGAAATGAGCTTACAGTCTAAAGGAAGTCATCCATGTAAAGAAAACGTCGGTGGCCACCAATAATTGTTTGTTCTCGAAATTTCCCATTTATTGAACCTCACTCGGAATCCAGGCAAGCAAGTTTATTGGATATGGCATGTATAAACAGAAGAACAGAAAAAGAGAGGCAGACAGGCAAAAGAGAGTCCCTGCCTCATAGAAAATGAAAAGAAATGCAAATAATGTTACACATTGGACCAGCTACACCTAAAAAATATTTTTTGATGCAATGCATTAGGGATACCTAGGAATTGTCTGGTGTCAGTTTTTGTTTTGTGGCCTAAAGGCTTTAAAATGTATGATTTAAATCTCCAGTGGGCACAGAAAGTCTGCCCCATGGATTTTACTTCCTTGACTTATGTGGAAATTACTTTTGGTTCCTCTGTGATATCTGTCCTTCCTCCAGTCGTGATTTTACAGTGCAGCTTGCAAATGATAGAAGAAATGTGGCTAGTGAGTTGGGTGTCCCCAATATTAGCCGATTGGTTATCACTACGGTTACTGATTTAATGCAATACTAGCTAATCAGCTAGAAGATTAGCAACTGACCGGCTAACACTAGCTGCATGTCTATTAGTTACTTTGGTTCGGGGGAGGGGGGGTTAGTTTTAGATATTAGGAAGGGACAGTGTAATGATTGGTGTCAGCTAACAGATATTCTGATTATTGGTGATCTGCAGTATCACCAATAATACAGATGCTATACCTGATTATGTGTGATCTGCAGAATCACCAATAATACTGGTATAGCCAGACACAGGACTACCAATGTGTTTAGTGCTTGGTGCAACAATAATAGAAAGAAGAAGAAGAAGAAGTCTCCTGAGGAGTGGGAGACTTGAGACTGTACCACCTGTGGAGCAGGCTAGCCCTGGCTGTGCTACAGTTAAAGAGGACACCTGTGGAGCAGGTGACGTAAGACAGTACTGCAGCCAGTGGACACCTGAGGTGCAGGTGAATCAGGCAGTACTGCAATACAACTTCACTAGATGATAACGTGAATCAGACTATACTGTAGCCAGTGGACACCTGAGGTGCAGGTGTAACAGGCAGTGCTGCAATATAGCTTCACCTAAAGAGCAGGTGAATACTTATGAACTCTCACCAGTGGTCAGGCCCACTGGCAAGGCTAGGGAGGTCAGACAGACCGAGTTTGGCAACGTACAGACAGATCAGGTACAAAGACAGAAGACTGATTCGGTATCCAGGAACGAGCAGAGTTTGGCAACAGATATCAGATAGGCAGAAGTACTGAATCAGAAGTCAAGAGAGTAGTCAGGAGAGCCAAAGATCATAACAGGTAAACAGTATAAATACAATCCTAGTCTGGGTGTGAAGTCCTTGGTTTCAACACCTGGGAACTAGACTAGCAGGAGATGATACAATATAGCAATGCCCTAGTCTTAGGTGTGAAGTCCTTGGTTTCAACACCTGGGAACTAGACTAGCAGGAGATGATATACAATAAGCAATATATTAGTACTTTAAAGCTATCAACGGAATCTGACTCAGTGTGAATTCCCAGCTCCGGCTGGTTCTAACACACTGTAGGATCTGACTAGGGTCTGTGCGCTCACACGTAAGAATTCACGACAGCAGACAACTTGCAACTGACAGGCAAGTCCTATATATACCTAGAGCGCTCCACAGCGCCGCCCCAGTCACTCAACCAATCCGAGGTATAGCTGGAGTCAGCTGACCGGCTGGATCAGCTGACTCCCCTTCTACTAGCATAAAGGTCCCGTCGCCTGGCGCGCGCGTAGCTCTCAATCTGTGTGCACTAGAAGGACCAGGCGAACCAGCAGCTTGTAGCTGCGCGGCAGAAGCCACTGGCTGGAACGCGGAGATGGCCGCCATGCCGCTTGCCCATGCGGCGGCATCTCCGATATCCTTTACAGACAGGGAGGGTAATGTTAGGCATTTGGAAGATGGTTAGTGTTAGGAGTTTAGTGTTAGGCATTAGGAAGGAGGGTTAGTTTGGGAATAGGGTACCTGGTAAGTCGATAGTAAAATATTGGTAATTGTAAATTACCGTTATTTTAACTATCGGCAACTAAACAGAGCCCAAGCCCCCAGGTGGTGCCGCAATATGTATTCTATATATTTATCTATTTCTCAGTAAATGCTATACCACAGTAGTCTAATTAAAAATGGTACCCACTGCCACCAGTATTACAAGTATCACGGGACTACAGATGGCGACGGTGGGCTAACAGGAGCAGCTTAGTGAGGGATACAATATAGGGTGTGTATGTTATATGACTTATACCATATTCACTGACTGGATCATGGATTATGAGGGATGTGATATCATGCAATGCAATGAAGTACCTGTCGGCCGTGGAGAATTTTTGGGGGGGAGTCCAGTGTGTTGAGAGGCTCATCAAGCCTCTCAATGAAGTCCCAGTAAATTGCAACATCCACATAGGACTCGACCCTCCAAGGTTGAATCAACAGATTTTTATTGCATACATGAGCGGTGATATAGCACACCATCAGCACAACGTTTCGAGCAAAGGCCCTTTCTCAAGTGATTGAGTATCTGGTGAAACCATTGTAGCATATATAGACTCCAAATTAACACACCACACCCACATGATTGGGGGGGTGGGCACAATCTTACACATACATTAACCCTTCAAGGGTAAGAGAGCAACCAAAGAACATTTCATAGAAAACATCTGAGACTAAAATCTTCATACAGGCCATAAGGTGACTGTGTCCCAAGCTTCTCCATCCACCAGGCCTCACGTCTAAGTAAAATGGTTCTACGGTCAACACCCTCCGCAAATTGTACAACCTGTGTTTAAACTCTTTAACGTGTCTTGCTAAAGGGGATTCCTGATTACTTTCCTCCTCCCCACTTTTAGGTTTAGGTTTATTGGGGTTCTGTATATTGCTCCTGTGTTCATTCAACCTTCTCTTAATATCTCTCTTGGTCTGGCCTACATAGGCCAAACCACATGGGCAAACATGTTGATTCCACATGTGGGTACAAAGCCCAACCCTTTATTCAATAATGCACGTTCAAGAGGAGATAATACTTTATCCGAGATGTTAATTACAGTCTCGTCTCTATTAATGAGCTGACCAGCACATCTATCTGGGGCTGTATCCACCGTTTCACTTGCAATTGCAGGCTGTGCGGTAGAAATTGTATCACTGGTCCTAACCTGTGGGGTATCACATGTCACATACCTCTGTTCATATGCTGAATGTGATATCCTGCAATGCAGTGGCTGAATGTGTTATCATGCAATCCAGTGGCTACAATCATATTGTCAATAAAGCTTTAAATGTTAAAAAATATGCCTTATATCAAAGTTTCACTCTACACACATGCAAACAAGTATTAGTTTCGGTGAAAAAGAAAATAACATTATTGTCAGACTTGGAACCATCATTCAATAATGATTACTATTTATATAGCACTGAAATCTTTTGCAATGCTTTACAGAGTGAATATAGTCTTGTCCCTAACTGCCCCTTAAAGGGAACCTGAGGTGAGAGGGATATGGAAGCTGCCATATTTATTTCCTTGTAAAAAATGCCAGTTGCCTGGCAGCCCTGTTGATCTTCTTGCGTAAGTAGTGTCTGAGCCAAAACCCTGGAACAAGCATATGGCTAATCCAGTAAAACCTGAGTCAGTCGAGTCAGACTACCTGCTCTGCTGCATGCTTGTTCAGGATCTAAGGCTAAAAGTATTAGAGACACAGGATCAGGGAGACTGGCAGGCAACTGGTAGTGTTTAAAAATAAATAAATATGGCAGCTTCCATATTTCTCTCACCTCGGGTTCCCTTTAAAGTAGCTTACAATCTAATCCCTACCATAGTTTTGTGTTCTTTGTAGTCTAGGGCCAATTTAGGAGGAAACCAGTTAACTTATCTGCATGTTTTTTGGATATGGGAGGAAACCGGAGTGCCCCGAGGAAACACATGCAGACACGGCGAGAACATACAAACTTCATGCAGACAGTTCTCTGGCTGGGATTCAAACCGAGGACCCAGTGCTGCAAGGCGAGATTGCTATCCACTGTGCCCATGTGTTTTTCTACAGTCCAATGAGAAAATGTGCACATTGTACAAAATGATGCTACAGGAGGTAAATTTTTTCCTGAATGCAAAAAAAAAAAAAAATCACATTTAGATGTGAATTGTGAACAAGTCCATTGACTTACATTGTGTAACGATCGGTGTAACACAGAGAGGATCTGATTACCGGTGATCTGCAGTATCACCAAGAATGCAGATATATACCCGATTATTGATGATCTGCAGTATCACCGATAATCAGATATATCTCTAACCTCTGGACACCTGAGTAGTATGAGTGTTTGGTGCAACCGTATACTTTGAGGAGAGCACCCGCGTAGAGGGTGCTAGGCAGTACGAGATACTGCTTAGAGAACAGGTTCCTTCCACTGGTCTGATGCTCCCCAAGGGGCGGAGCCAGGCTAAGAGTGGGAAGGATCAGAGAGTGAGTGACACCAAAGGTGAAGTGTTACTGACAGGACTGGGAACTATCTCCCAACAGGGAAGATAGTTCTCGAGGTCGGACAGGCCAGGTCGTTAACACACAGACAGATAAAGTACAGAGACAGGAGACAGATGCGGAATCCTAAGACTAGCAGAGTTTGGCAACAGAGTATCAGATATAGCGAAGTACCTAATCAGAGATCAGAAGAATGGTCAGAAAAGCAGAAGGTCATAACAAATAATCAACAATGCCTAAACTTGGGTGTGAGCTCCTAGATCACCAACACCCCGGAACTGGTCTAGATAATAATACAGATGGTAACAGGATTCCTAGACTAAGGTGTGAGCTCCTTGGTCATCAACACCTTGGAAACTGGTCTAGATAATAACACAGAAAATAACACAGATAATAACAGGATTCCTAGACTAAGGTGTGAGCTCCTTGGTCATCAACACCTTGGAAACTGATCTAGATAATAACACAGATACTGACAGAAGGTCTGAGTGCTACCACGTAGTAATCGCAACGCCAGACACCAGAGAAATGACCAGCACCCAGTATATATACCCTAGCGCTCTCCAGTGCCACCCCTAAGTGCTGGACCAATGAAAACTGCTGGAATTGTCAGCTGACTGGCTTGGTCAGCTGACGCCCTTCTGACTGTCATAAAGTCTCTACCTCTCGGCGCGCGCGCGCGTCCTCCTGAACCTGTGTGGACTATCAGTCCCAGCCACACCAGACATGTGTTGTAATGTTTCTGCTGTGTTGGATGCGGAACCAGCCGCACCGCTGTCCAAGCATGCGGCGGTTCCTCCGAATTCAGCAGTATTGTCAGAATTATGCCTATGCGTGCCAACATCCGCGTCTGACGCGGAATACGCCGCCTTGTTCATAAGGCATGCGGTGGTTTCATCGCGCTCCGTCATGCCAGTGGATGCAGACCCACGCGCGCAACCTGCCACGTTGGACGCGGAATCAGCCGCCTTGCTCTGAGTGCTCGCGGTGGCTTTTCCGCGTTTTCTCACACATTGGATGTAAGTTCTAATGCTGTGTGAAGTGGAAGCCCTACCTGATAGTAAAGAGCCAGGGAGGTACTCAAAAGATGAACAGGCTAACAGTTATTGATGCACTCAACAACCTGAATCAAATTAATCCACAACCATACAGCTACTAATGGTGATTATGATAATTACTGCTCTTGTGAAGCTATTACCTAATTAATGTTCATGCAGAATAAAATCTGAATTACAAGCTCCATTTTACTTCCTGTCTTAAAATATATTGCAGCTGAACTCTGTTTTGTCTTTATTTTGAAAAGCCCAATGACTAAATTGACTTAACAACAGCATTCTCTGCACACTGTCGGGATACAACAAACAGCAGTTCTTCAATCATTGCTGTGTCTGATGATCATGCAGAAGTTCAGTAAACTAATGCATATACATAAACACAGCTAACTACAAACTTTCAGAAAAACAAAAAGAAAAAAGCTTAGAAATAAAACAAATTGGAATGATTCTCTCCGGGGTTCACAGCTGGGTGCAGTTACATGTTATTCCTTGACATACAAAGACTGTCAAAATAAACAATTAAAATCATGGACTTTTTCAGCAGATGTCAAAAGAGCCAGGAAAGGTTACTGTGGTGTTGTGTGGATCCTAATTGGATAGACGAAGACTTACTATAAACTTCAGCTGAACACTCGCCAAAAGGCAGAACGCACTGTAGGCCAATAAAGAAAGGAAAAAATTTAGCTTTCTCAAGGAAATGTGAGAAATGTAGAAACAAAACTCTTTTTACTGCAGCTTTTCCTAGCATCTTATGTGTCAGGCTACAGATCAGACATCTGTATCAACCCCTCTGCTGTAATAAATGGGTTACTGCTTGTTCTGGCATAGACAGGTAAGATCATGCCTCAGTGCCCACCCTCACAAAAGACTTGCTGCTCGGGTTAGTGAGTAGCGATGGCTCGAACCTCCGATTTTCGGTTCGCAAACCTCGAACGCGAACTTCTGCAAAAGTTTGGTTTGTGCGAACTTTCGCAAACCGCAATAGACTTCAATGGGGATGCAAACTTTGAAAACTAGAAACATTTATGCTGGCCACAAATGTTATGGAAAAGATGTTTCAAGGGATCTAACATCTGAGTTTTTGCATGGCGGAGTGGGATACACGCCAAAAGTCCCGGGGGAAAATCTGGATTTGACGCAAAGCAGCGTTTTAAGGGCAGAAATCACATTGCATGCTAAATTTGAGGCCTAAAGTGCTTCTTGCAAGTGTATACATCAATCAGCGAGGGTAATTAGAGTACTGCTTCACACTGACAGACCAAACTCACTGTGCAATGCACCACAAACAGCTGTTAGCTGGACTAGTGCGCACCATAGCAAGAGTGCAGGCCATGGCGGTTTTCAAGCCCATATGGTTTGCCAGGCTGAGGTGGCTCAATGATAGAACAACAGTGACTGTCCAGCTGATCGAATTTGGTCTGTCCACAATGAAGCAACAACCTTATTATCTTGGGTAAGACACTCATATAGCCGGCAGTCATTGCTTCATTGTGATACTCAAGCCCCTTCACCGCAGCAAGGTAACGATCACGAAGGGGAATTGACACATGTACATGCATTTTGTTCTGTTGTTGTAGCTGCAGTGCAGCCAGAAAAATTAGGGATGCATGTACACGCACCAGAAAAATTATTATAGCGGCCGCTGCTAGCAGCGGCCTTAAAAATTCAGGAATCCGCCTGGAGTCCTGGACCCTGTTGGTGGTGGTGGAGAAGGTAGTCAAGCGGCCTGCGAGCAGAGATGCTGTGTGGGGAGCGACTTAGTCTTGGGGCAGGCAGTCGCACGGCGTGCAGGCAGAGATGCTGTGTGTGGGGACTGACTTAGTCTTCGGGCGGGCAGTAGCCCTCCGTGATCCATGCCTCATTCATTTTGATAAAGGTGAGGTACTGAACACTTTTGTGACTTCTCTTCTCAGTGACAATGCCTCCAGCTGCACTGAAGGTCCTTTCTGACAGGACGTTTGAGGCAGGGCAAGACAGAAGTTGGATGGCAAATTGTGACAGCTCTTGCCACAGGTCAACTCTGCGCACCCAGTTGTCCAAGGGTTCATCGCTGCTCACAGTGTCTACATCCATACTTAAGGCCAGGTAGTCGGCTACCTGCCGGTCGAGGCGTTGGTGGAGGGTGGATCCGGAAGGGCTAAGATGAGGCATTGGACTAAAGAATACACTTCATAGAGAATTTATGTGTGCATCGAACCAACACCTGACAAATCTGGCTTTGCAAATTTGGCCTAATTGGCTACTCCCGAGACATAGCGCATGCAAATATGCATTTGCTTTCGCATGCCAAAGTTTGCAGGGTTAAAACCAATACTGCAACGCAGTTGCCCTGTGGGAATTAGTTCATGCTACATTAGCACTATCCAGGAGCGCCACGGGGAGGCTTCCCAATGCCCCCATACAACCGGGGTGCCGCGGGGCCCTAAGCTCTCTCACTGCCCGGAAACCACAGCCGGACTAAAGCCGGACTAAAGAATGTCTGCATGTCTGACATCACCATGAGATCACTAGAGCGTCCTGTCCTTGCCTGTATGGATATGGGAGAAGGAATACTGGCAGTGGTATCTTTATTCCGTTGGTCTGTGACATCACCCTTAAACGGACTGTAAAGCATAGTTGCCAGCTTGTTCTGCAAGTGCTGCATCCTTTCTGCCTTCTGGTGATTTGGAAACATCTCCCCCACTTTGTGCTTATAACGAGGGTCTAGTAGCATGGCCACCCAGTACAGCCCATTCCCCTTGAGTTTTTTTATACGGGGTCCCTCAACAGGCTGGACAGCATGAAAGACGCCATCTGCACAAAGTTGGATGCGGAAGTACTATCCATCTCCCCTTGCTCTTCCTCAGTGATGTCAGCTAAGTCCTCCTCCCCCCAGCCACGAGCAATACCACGGGAAAGTTGAGAAGCTCAAGCCCCCTGCGACGCCTGCTGCAGGTGTTCTTCCACCTCCTCCTCCAAAACAACACCTTCCTCATCATCTGACTCCTTTTCCCCACATGACTCTTCCTCCTCCTCCCCCCCTCTATGCTGCCGCAGGTGATGAGGAAACATCTAGTTCTGATGAGAATTAATCCCACAACTCTTCCTCCTGTTCCTGTTCCTGTCCCTTTTTACGCTCCTCCACAGCTTGATCCACCACTCTACGCACGGCATGCTCCAAGAAGAAAGCATATGGGATCAAGTCGCTAATGGCGCCTTCACTGCGACTCACCAGGTTTGTCACCTCCTCAAACGACCGCATGAGCCTGCAGGCATTTTGCATGAGTGTCCAGTACTTTGGCCAGAACATCACCATCGTCCCAGACTGTGTCCTTTGACTGTAGTTGCAGAGATACTGTTTGACGGCTTTCTCCTGTTGTAGCAGGTGGTCGAACATCAGGAGGGTCGAATTCCAGCCAGTCGGGCTATCGCAAATCAAGCATCTCACGGCAAGTTGTTTCTCTGCTGAGTATCGGCAAAGCATGCCATGGCCATGTAAGACCCGCTGAAATGCCCACACACCTTCCTGGACTGCTTTAGGATGTCCTGTAATCCTGGGTACTTAGACACAAATCTCTGAATTATGAGATTCAGCACATGTGCCATCCAGGGTACATGTGTCAACTTTCCCAAATTCAAAGCCGAAATGAGATTTCTGCTGTTGTCACACACCACGTTGCCAATGTCCAGTTGGTGCGGGGTCAGCCACTGATACACGTGTTTGTTAAGAGCAGCCAGGAGAGCTGCTCCAGTGTGACTCTCCACCAGTAGATTTGAACTGCCACTCAGCCAAGGAGGAGGAGGAGGATGACAGTGAAGAGGATGTAGCAGGAGGAGAGAAGGTGGCAGCAGGCCTGCCTGCAAGTTGTGAAGGTGTCACTAGGTCCACTGCACAGCCACGTACTCCCTGCTTGCCAGCGGTCACCAGGTTGACCCAATGGGCTGTGTAAGTAATGTAGCGGCCCTGACCGTGCTTGGCAGACCAGGCATCCGTAGTCAGATGGACCCTTGACCCAACGCTGTGTGCCAGAGATGACACCACTTGCCTCTCAACTTTATGGTACAGTTTGGGTATCGCCTTTTTTGAGAAATAATTGCGGCTTGGTATCTTCCACTGCGGTGTCCAAATGGCCACAACTTTTCGGAAGGCCTCAGAGTCCATCAGCTGGTATGGTAACAGCTGGTGAGCTAACAGTTCCGCCAAGCCAGCTGTCAGACGCCGGGCAAGGGGGTGACTGGCAGACATTGGCTTCTTCCACTCAAAAATTTCCCTCACGGACATCTGGCTGCTGCTGTGGGCAGAGAAGCAGGAACCGCTCAAGGTGAGAGGTGGGGTGGAGGAGGTGGCTGTGATTTTTGAAAGTGCAAGGGAGAAAGCAGCTGAAGATGATGCACCTGAAGGAGGAAGAGGAGAAGGAGGGTGGCTTTGCTTTTGTGTGCTGCTTTTCCTCTGGTGCTCTTCCCATTGCAGTTTGTTTTTTTATCCATGTGCCTTCGTAAGACAGTTGTCCCTACGTGGCTTTTGGCCTTTCCACGGCTCAATTTTTGGAGGCAGAGAGAACAGATGGCATTGCTCTGATCTATGGCAGACACACTAAAAAATGTCCAAACCGCTGAGCCCCCCTGCCTGGGGTGATAGCACTATGGAGGCATCAGCAGCTGACGTTGAAGGGCATGTTGGCTGGCTGTCCATAGGTGACGATACATGGCACCGGACACTGCCACCAGCTGTTTCTGGCGACAAGCTCCCCCTGCTTCTTTTAGGAACTCGTCTTCTCCTACTCCTCTCTGACTCCCCCTCTGAACTGTCCCTGTGGTCATCTTGTCTCTTAGGATCCCACGTGGCCTCCGTATCATCATAATCATCCTCCCCAGCTTTGTTTGCCTCCGACACCTCATAACCTGCACTGACAGCAGGTACTTCATCTTCCTCCTCCTCACACGTTACGTCCATAGTGTCGCCTAACTCAGACATATGAGGTGGTGTAACTTGCTTAGCTCCTTCATCTGGTTGTAACAATAATGCCTGTGAATCAATGAATTCCCCACCGAATAACTCCTGTGAAGTGTCAGATGCAGCAGATGTGGTGCTTGTAGTAGCGCTGGTGGCTGCAGAAGATGAGGTGTTCTGTGTTAAATAGTCAACCACGTCCTGACAATCTTGGGAGTTGATGGGACATGCCTTCTCCTGAGCACTGTACTTTGGTCCAGAGCTGCATGAAATCACATCAGCACGACCTCGAACAGACCTGCTGGGAGGCCTTCCTCTGGGTCTGCCCCTGCCACTGCCTCTACCTGTTTTGTTCATTTTGGGGGGGTGAAGTGAAAGGTATGCACTGACTTGACTAATACAATGTGCAGTCACACAGGTGCAGTGAAAGGTATGCAGTGAGATGTGCATCTGTCACAAAGGTGCAGCTAACAGGTATGCTCAGAGTGGTATATTACACAGCGTGTGGTCACACAGGTACTGTGAGCAATTATGCAATGACTGGTATTACAAATGTGCACCTGTAAAACACAGACAGGTACCGGACAGGCACAGTGACACTGCATGTGCTCACATAGGTAGGTGGGTGCACTGAAGTGAACAACAGGTAGGTATATGCAGTGATGGGTATTACAATGTGCACCTGTGAACAATTATGCAATAACTGGTATTACAAATTTGCAGCTGTCACACACACGGGTACCGTGAATAGGTGCAGTGACTGGTGGTATATAACACTGCGTGCGCTCACGTAGGTAGGTAGGTGCACTAAACAACAACAGGTGGGTATGCAGTGATTGGTATTACAAATGTGCACCTGTCACACACACAGGTACCCTGAACAGGAGCAGTGACACTGCGTGCGCTCACGTAGGTAGGTAGGTAGGTAGGTAGGTAGGCAGGGATTGTCGTAGGCAGCCAACTTCACTACGCTGGAACTACGCGTATTTTTACGCAAATACGCTTCGCAATCTACGGCTCCGAAATCAGCCACTTCACTACGTTAGCATATCGTAGACTACGCATTAAAATACGCAAGCTCCACGTATTGCGTAGCGTAGTTGATGCGACCGCTTATGCCCTTATGCGGAAAAATTTCCGCAATAATCTGCTAACTATGCGCATACACAAACTAATTTAAGCATACATTCCAACATCCAATGCGAAATTGTATGCGTACAAAGGGCAATAAAATTTCTGCGCATGCGCAATGACCCATATCAATGCAGTTACCGCACTTGACTTTGCAATACATACGTCAACTACGCGTAGCGGGCGAAGATACGCATAGCGGGACTACGACTACGTGGAAATGCGTAAGTGTAGTTCTAAAACTTCGCCTACGAACTACGATGCGTAGTTGCATACTACGATGCGTAGATTCGCGCTGGCGTAGTTTACGAGCAACCCTGTAGGTAGGTGCACTGAACAACAACAGGTGGGTATGCAGTGATTGGTATTACAAATGTGCACCTGTCACACACACACACGTACCTTGAACAGGTGCAGTGATACTGTGAGCGCCCACGTAGGTAGGTGGGTAGGTGCAGTGATTAGTATTACAAATGTGCACTTGTCACACACACACACAGGTACCCTGAACAGGTGCAGTGACACTGCGTTCGCTCACGTAGGTAGGTAGGTGCACTGAACAACAACAGGTGGGTATGCAGTGATTGGTATTACAAATGTGCAGCTGCCTGTCTGTGGCACGGTAGGAATTACCAAGGCTGTATATGCAACACAAGTGTCTGTGGGGGAACATCTGGCAACCTATGGGAAGGGGGACTGCCTTATACTGGGGACAAAACTGCTACCTATTGATAGAGGTGTACCGAACGGTTCGCCGGCGAACGGTTCCAGGCGAACATTGGGGGTTCGCGTTCGCCTGCGCCAGGCGAACTTTTCCGGAAGTTCGATTCGCCCCATAATGCACTATGAGGGTCAACTTTGACCCTCTGCATCACAGTCAGCAGGCACATTGTAGCCATTTAGGCTACAGTAAGCCCTGGAGCCCCACCCCCCCTTATATAAGGCAGCCTCCGGCGGCCATTACAGTCACTCGTGTGCCTGCTAGAGAGAGGAAAGGGACAGCTGCTGCAGACTTTTTCTCTTAGGGACAGATTAGTTAGGTTCTAGGCTGCTTTGCTTGTTCCTGACTGATTAATATTGCTTTTAAAGCACCCAGCAACAGCTCTTTTCAGAGCTCAACCTGTACATTTTTTTTCCTGACACTTTTGTTGCATGCACAGCCTTGCTAATTGATAGTGTGTGTGCCACTGCCAGCAGCCCAGCACATTCAGTGACTGACTGCCTGTGTGTGTGACAGGGAGCTGCACATTGTACTACCCAGTACTGCATATACCCCAGTACCTGTTGTGTTTACTTAACCCACCTCATCACTGCATATACCTAGCGTTGTGTTGAGTGAACCCAGCTCACTGCATCTAAGTCTAACTACCTGTTGTGTTGAGTGAGAACCCACCTCACTGCATCTTAAGTACCTTTACTGTATACTGTTCAGTGAACCCAGCTCACTGCATCTAACTACCCAGTACCTGTTGTGTTTACTTAACCCACATCATCACTGCATATACCTAGCGTTGTGTTGAGTGAACCCAGCTCACTGCATCTAACTACCTGTTGTGTTGAGTGTGAACCCACCTGGCCACCTCACTGCATCTAACTACCTGTTGTGTTGAGTGTGAACCCACCTGGCCACCTCACTGCATCTAACTACCTGTTGTGTTGAGTGAGAACCCACCTCACTGCATCTTAAGTACCTTTACTGTTGAGTGAACCCAGCTCACTGCATCTAACTACCCAGTACCTGTTGTGTTTACTTAACCCACCTCATCACTGCATATACCTAGCCTTGTGTTGAGTGAACCCAGCTCACTGCATCTAACTACCTGTTGTGTTGAGTGTGAGCCCACCTGGCCACCTCACTGCATCTAACTACCTGTTGTGTTGAGTGAGAACCCACCTCACTGCATCTTAAGTACCTTTACTGTTGAGTGAACCCAGCTCACTGCATCTAACTACCTGTTGTGTTGAGTGTGAACCCACCTGGCCACCTCACTGCATCTAACTACCTGTTGTGTTGAGTGAGAACCCACCTCACTGCATCTTAAGTACCTTTACTGTTGAGTGAACCCAGCTCACTGCATCTAACTACCTGTTGTGTTGAGTGTGAACCCACCTGGCCACCTCACTGCATCTAACTACCTGTTGTGTTGAGTGAGAACCCACCTCACTGCATCTTAAGTACCTTTACTGTTGAGTGAACCCAGCTCACTGCATCTAACTACCTGTTGTGTTGAGTGTGAACCCACCTGGCCACCTCACTGCATCTAACTACCTGTTGTGTTGAGTGAGAACCCACCTCACTGCATATAGCTAGCATACCCCCGAGATGGACAAAATGGACAAACCAGGTAGAGGAAGAGGTAGAAGCAGACCCAGAGGAAGGCCACCAGGCACCGGCAGGTCTGTGGCTGTGCGAGGTGGTGTTGCTGTGATTTCATGCGGACCTGCCCCAAAATACAGTGCTCAGAAGAAGGCACGTGCCATCACTTCCCAAAATCGTGAGGAGGTGATTGAGTATTTAACACAGAACACCTCATCTCCCGCAGCCACCAGTGCTACAACAAGCACCACATCCGCTGCATTTGAAACTTCGCAGGAGTTATTTGGTGGTGGTGGTGAAATCACTGATTCCCAGCCACTACTGCAACAACAACAAGAAGGCGCAGGTACACCACCTCATACGTCTGAGTTAGGTGGCGATAGTATGGACGTAACGTGTGTGGATGGGGATGATGGTGGACCACCTGAAGTTGGTGCACTTGAGGAGGTGTCTGAGGAAAGCGCAGCTGGCCAGGAGGATTATGATGACGATTATACGGATACCACATATGTTCCCGGTAGAGGAGATGACCAGGGGGACAGTTCAGAGGAGGAGTCAGAGAGGAATAGGAGGAGACGACTCCATGATAGAAGCAGAGGGAGCTCGTCCTCAGAAACAGCTGGGGGCAGTGTCCGGTGCCATGTATCGCCAGCTATGGCCAGGGAGCACACATGCCCTTCAACGTCAGCTGCTGCTGATGCCACCGTAGCGCCATCAGCCCAGGGGGGCTCAGCGGTTTGGAAATTTTTTCACGTGTGTGTCTCAGATCGGAGCAAAGCCATCTGTTGTCTCTGCCAGCAAAAATTGAGCCGTGGAAAGGCCAACTGTCACGTAGGGACAAGTGCTTTACGAAGGCACCTGGAGAGAAGGCACAAACAGCTATGGCAAGAACACCTGAGGAAAAGAAGCACCCCTCAAAAGACATGCAGCGGAGAACAACCGTGGCAGCCGTCACAGGGGGCTTCTGCTGCTCCACGTTCCCATGGTATTGTTCGTGGCTGGGGGGAGGAAGAATGGATACACTTTTAAACAATTTAAAAATACAACCATCTAAACTTTCAAACAATTTAAAAATACAACCATCTAAACTTTCAAACAATTTAAAAATACAACCATCTAAACTTTCAAACAATTTAAAAATACAACTATCTATCATTTTCAAAAAATTAAAAAAAAAGGGCAAAAAAACTTGCCCTCCGTAAAACATTCTTGGCAAATGCTTTCGACTTGGTTTGTCTTCCGCTGGCTCAAGGGTCCATCTGACCACAGATGCCTGGTCTGCAAAGCACGGTCAGGGCAGCTACAGCATGGGTCTCAGCAGGCTCCCACTTCGGGCCGCAATCCAACCTTTATTCCCCGCGGTGACAATGGCAGACTTGCCCTCCATAACGGATTCCCGTTAAAGGATTTAAAGTTAATTCATTTCAAATACACAGCAGGGCCTCGAAAGTCCGCCTCCTGTATTGTTATTTTTGGTCACTACCTCGGGGCGGGCGTGCATGCCTACCTGCTGCCCTCCTTGGATGTGTAGTGGTAGCCGTTTCTCAGGCTCCACACCGGATTCTATCCCTCATTCCCCGGCCATTACCCGGGGTCACAAAATGACAGACTTGCCCGCCTCCATATGATTCTCGTGAAAGGAATGTGGTGTCATCTTTGCCCGCCATAACTGGTTCTCGTTAAAGGATTTAAAGTACATTCATTTCAAATACACAGCAGGGCCTCGAAAGTCCTCCTCCTGTATTGTTATTTTTGGTCACTACCTCGGGGCGGGCGGGCGTGCATGCCTGCCCGCTGCTCTCCTTGGATGTGTAGTGGTAGCCGTTGCTCAGGCTCCACACCGGATTCAAACATCTCATTCCCCGGCCATTACCCGGGGTCACAATGGCAGACTTGCCCGCCTCCACAGGATTCTCATTGTAGCGGTACTGAACAAGTACACAGCAAGTAGAAAATGTAAATTAAAAACAAAACGTAAGCTTTTTAACAATGCCATGGAAAGTTGAGAAGGAAGTCACACATTACCTGACATCACTGAGTGAGGAAGAGCAATCACGCCATGTTGCGCAGTAGTCCAGCATGGCCGTCACTACACAAACAGCTGTTTGCGGTGCGTTACACAGTGAGTTTGGTGTGTCAGTGTGAAGCAGTACTCTAATTACACTCCCTGTTTGATGTATACACATGCAAGATGTTTGAAAGCACGTTAGGCCTGCAATTTAGCATTCAATGTGATTTCTGCCCTTAAAACGCTGCTTTGCGTCACATCCAGATTTTTCACCGGGACTTTTGGCATGTATCCCACTCCGCCATGCCCCCCTCCAGGTGTTAGACCCCTTGAAACATCTTTTCCATCACTTTTGTGGCCAGCATAATTTTTTCTATTTTTCAAAGTTCGCCTCCCCATTGAAGTCTATTGCGGTTCGCGAATTTTTCTGCGAACCGAACTTTCCGCGGAAGTTCGCGACATCTCTACCTATTGAAAGGACTGCTTAATACTGGGGGGGGGGGGGTGGAGAGGCTACCTAATATGGGGCTGTGGCCTGTGTTGCAGGGTGGCGTTTAGGTACCCAGAACACCTGTGCCTACAGGCTCCTGAGCTGTAAATCCAGCTCTGCATACAGTACATTGCATTATTTTCTTGCAGTTTGATCTACATATGATCTTGGCAGCAATTTTATGATTCATTTTTTAATTCATCTGTTTTATGTGATAGGTTTAGGTCAAATTTACTGTTATATGGTGCATTTTTTTGAACAAAGGAAAATGTACATTAAACATTTAAAGGATACCCGAAGTGACATGTGACATGTTGAGATAGACATGTGTATGTACAGTGCCTAGCACACAAATAACTATGCTGTGTTACTTTTTTCTTTATCCGCCTGAAAGAGTTAAATATCAGGCATGTAAGTGGCTGACTCAGACAGGAAGTAACTACAGCGTGACCCTCACTGAGTCAGGACTGAGTCAGCCACTTACATACCAGATATTTAACACTTTCAAACAAAGAAAGAAAAAAAGGAACACAGCGTGTTAGTCAGGGATATGTTAGCAGATCATATAGTCAGCATGACCTTGGTCAGCAGTGTATAAATTTAAAGGTTTAAATTTAAAGGGTATTAATTTTAAGGGTACTTTAGACAAACAGAATTATACCAGAATTGAGCAAGAAGGGAACAGAAGTGAACTAGCACAAAACTCTGGGCTGTTGTTCATCTGTCGGAATAAAGGGCCTTGCTCTCACATGGTTATCTTCCTACCTCTCTGGAAGGTCCTTCACAGTCTCCTACTCAGATCAGATCTCTTCTCCTCATGCTTTGTCTGTCAGGGTTCCCCAAGGCTCTGTCCTTGGTCCCCTTCTCTTTTCCATCTACATGCATGGTCTTGGTGATTTAATCAACTCATTCGGGTTTCAATACCACCTCTATGCAGACGATACACAACTGTACCTCTCTGCCCCAGACCTTAACTCCCTCCTTAAACGTGTTCCTGACTGCTTGTCTGCTATATCCTCCTTCATATCCTCTCCCTTCCTAAAACTTAATATGAGTAAAACAGAACTAATAATTTTTCCACCGTCTCTGTCCACCTCCCTGCCTGAAGTAACAATAAATGTTAATAAGGCCCCGTTCACACTTGCGTTTTGGCAAGTAAACGGACCGGATCCTGATCGGATCCTAATCGGATCCTGACCTGATCCTGATCAGAACCGTACGGTTCCGATCCGGATCCGGTCCGTTTGTATCAGGCATGCATCAGGCTGCCATCCGGATCCGTGGGCAAAAAATAGCGAAATTTAAAAAAAAAATGTTGGGGTCAGCAGAAGGTGCACCTGGTGCACCTGTAGAATCAGGTTCCTCCGCTGTAGGCCTCACCTCCACCTCCGACATTCTGCCAAACAGCTCCAGCACGTCTGTCACTGCTGCTCCACTCCAGACATGCTTGGCCCATGTGTCCCCATCCGAAATGGCCGCTTGGATACGCATAGGAAGTGGGGTAGAACTTCAGGTTTTTGTAGGCAGTGTGTTCTGTGCCTTCCGTTCCTCATTGGTTTCTGTGTTCCTGATGGTGCTGTCAGGCTCAGGTCCGGCTCTGGTCCGGGTGCGTGGGCCGGAGATCCGGACTCAAAAAATAGCGCATGTTGGAAAAGAGTCCGGAGTCCGGATCCGATCCGGCTCCGTACTGTACGGAACGGACACGTGTGAACGTCCGCATAGCCTTTACATTGCTATGCGGAAAGTACGTTCCGTTTGTACAGTATGCGGTCCGGATCAGATCCGGAAAATCCGGATAGCGAACGCTAATGTGAACCGGGCCTAACACTCCCATAACTTCAGTTCCCAAAGCTCGGTGCTTGGGGGTGATATTCAACTCATCTCTCTCTTTTATTCCTCATGTTCACTCCATAACCAGCTCCTGCCATCTCCAACTCAAAAACATACATGCTCTCATAATTTCTCGTCTGGACTACTGCAACGTACTACTTTGTGGACTACCGTCTAACAAACTGGCCCCGCTCCAGTCGGTACTGAACTCAGCTGCTTGTCTCATTCATCTTTCTTCTCGATCTTCCTCTGCCGACCCTCTTTGTCAAGCTCTTCACTGGCTGCAAATTAACCAGAGGATTCAGTTCAAACTCCTAACCCTAACCTACAAAGCTCTCCACAATCTCTCCCCCCGGTACATATCCTCACTAATCTCCAGATACAAACCCAATCGCAATCTCAGATCGGCACATGATCTTCTGTTGTCCTCCTCTAGAATCAACTCCTCACATTCACGTTTACAAGACTTCGCACGCGCTTCATCCCTCCTCTGGAATGCCCTCCCACAACACATTCGTCACTCGCCAACCTTTCTTATCTTTAAACGCTCTCTAAAAACACACTTGTTCCGACAAGCATATGCGCTACCTTAGGCCACTTCCCTTTGTACTAAGACCAAATTGCACTCCTACTAGGTATCCTAAAACACAAAGCCTCTATATATTTGCTGCATACTACCCCTCCTCCTGTCCCCCCCCCCCTCCATTCCCTTTAGATTGTAAGCTCGCAAGGGCAGGGCTCTCTCCCCCTTTTGTGTCTTGGTAACCATTATACATTTTATTCATCATGTTAATTGTATTACTGTCATTACCAATTCTAATTTGTATTTTGTATCATACTTTGTATTTTGTCACTAATTATGTATCTTGTATATTGGTGTACACCATTGTCTGTATTATTATGTACCCCATGTTTGTTTCTTACTTTGTACAGCGCCACGGAATATGTTGGCGCTTTTTAAATCAATAATAATAATAATAATAATAATCTGGTAATTTTCTACACACTGCATAGAAGTACCTTCAATACCATATTGAACATACACCAGCTAAACATACAGCCAGCTAAATTTAAGCACTGCACACCCGCTTACCAAACTACTGATGGTTTCACTGTGCCTCACCAACCATACCACTGCTAATCTTCGCTGGCTGCTCCACTGCTGAACTCCCCACCAACTGATCCATTGCCGACCTCCAGACAAGCTACGTCATTACCAACCAGACACCCCATCTACCAATCACACACAGCTGGATTTTTTGCCATCATTGATGTTCTGCCAACTTCACTGCTGATCTCCTATGGACTGCTCCTTACCAGATTGATTATTGATGCAACTTTGCTGAACCCCTTCAGCCACATCATTGGTGACATTTATCTCATCTTGATCTAACTGCTGTCCCCCTGTCTATGCTTCCACTCTCCACACCCCATCCTACCTTATCCCTTCAGTGCAAACTGTACCCCTTCCCTCCTATTCACTCCCTGACCCCTCCACCAACCATTTCCCAGCTATCTCCCTCCCCATCTCGCTCTCCCTCATCACCACATGCTCTACCTCCACCTCCTTCTACACCTTGTCCCCCTTCTGTTTCCCCGCACCCTCTCCCCTTCTGTCCTTAGACTCCCTTTTGGCCCTCAACCACCATGCACCTCCCTTCCCTCCCCCCCACACTCTACCCACACACACCCTCGGCATAACCTTATTCCTATCCATCCTACCCCTAGGCATTCGCTCCCTGTTTCCTGTAGCCTCTGGAATGCCAGGTCCACCCGCAATAAGCTCACAGCCATTCATGAGCTGTTCATATCCAAATCCCTTACCTTCTTCGCCCTCACAGAGACATGGCTCACCCCTTCTGATTGTACCGCTGCTGCAGCCCTCTCCTGTGGGGGCCTACACCTCAGTCACACCCTTAGACCTGACAACAGGACTGGAGCAGGGGTGGGCTTGCTCATCTCCCCATCATGCACCTTTCGGGTCCTTTCACCTCCCCCCTCTCTGCACTTCTCATCCTTTGAGGCCATGCAATCCACCTCTACCATCCCTTTCCAGCCATCATTGCAGTCCTATACCGCCCCCATCTAGCTCCACATCTCTCTTCCTTGACAACCTAGCCTCCTGGCTACCCCACATTCTGTCATCGGACCTCCCTACAATCATCCTCGGGGACTTCAATATTCCTGTTGATGTGCCCAACACACCTGCCACCACTCAGCTACTTTCCCTCGCCAACTCCCTTGGCCTTTACCAGCATGTAAACTCCCCCACCCACTCTGCTGGTCATATCCTCGAACTCATCTTCTCCAAATCTGCCTCCCTCACCAACCTGGACATTGCACCATTCCCTCTCTCTGACTATCACCTCCTCACCTTCACCATCTCCCAATCCTCCTCCCCCTACCATGCCTGGTCGATGGAAAAGGGATCTGCGCAATCTGAATCCAACCATCCTAGCTGATCCCCTCCTCTCCCTCTCCTCCACCCTCCCCACCCTGTCATGCCCCAATCAAGCAGCAGCACTATATAACAATGCCCTCTCATCAGCCTTAGATGAAGCTGTCCCCCTTACCTTCTGCCCCAACAACCCCCCCAATCCCCAATCCTGGCACGCCACCCACACACGCAAGCTCAAGAAAGGGACACAAGCCGCTGAGCGGAAATGGAGGAAATCGCGTCTCAATCCCGAATTCCTGGATTATAAAGCTAAGCTGCTACTTTTCCACACTGCACTATCAGAAGCTAAACAAAAGTATTTTGCTGCCCTGATTGGAACTCAAGCCTCCAACCCACGACGTCTCTTTGCCACCTTTAACTCCCTACTTAACCCCACTCCTCCCCCCCCTTGCACCACCATCTCAGCCAATGACTTTGCCACTCACTTCACCAGTAAAATCTCAGCTATCCGAAATGAAATCTCCCTCTTACATTCTTCAATTCCCTCCAACTCCCCCCAGGCCATTGCCATGCCTCACCTTCCAGGCCTCTCCCATGCCCCCCCCCCCCTCACCTCCTCCATCCAGACTGTTCCAATGCACCCACCCTCCCTAACCTCCTTCACTCCTGCTACCATTGAAGAGGTGAATTTATTGCTTGCTACTTCCCCTGCCACCTCCTCCCCCCTCGACCCTGTCCCCTCTGACACCCTCTGACACCCTCCGCCCCCACTTCCCTGACCTGGCCCGTGTCACCTCCTTGTTCAACCTTTCCCTCTCCACCAGCACCTTCCCCTCAGCTTTTAAAGAGGCCACTGTACTTCCCCTGCTGAAAAAAACCCTCACTCGACCCCTCCCTACCCTCCAACTACCGCCCAATCTCTCTCCTCCCTTTCGCCTCAAAGCTCCTCGAACGCCTGGTCCACAGACGCATCACGCACTACCTCAGCACCAACTCCCTACTTGACCCCCTACAATCTGGTTTCCGTCCTGCCCACTCAACAGAAACCACTCTCGTCAAGGTAGTAAATGACCTTACCCTTGCTAAAGCTAAAGGAAACGACTCCATCCTGCTACTGCTTGACCTTTCCTCGGCATTTGATACAGTTGCCCATCCCCTCCTCCTTCAATCCCTAAAGTCCTTAGGGATTTGTGACAACACCCTCGCCTGGATCTCCTCATACCTCTCTAATCGCCACTTTGCCACCTCATTTAATGGTTCCTCCTCAACTCCCACACCCCTCTCGGTTGGAGTCCCCCAGGGCTCTGTTCTGGGCCCCCTACTGTTCTCAATTTACATCTCCTCTATTGGCAAAGTCATCTCCTCCAGGGTTGCTCGTAAACTACGCCAGCGCGAATCTAGGCATCGTAGTACACAACTACGCATCGTAGTTCGTAGGCGAAGTTTTAGAACTACACTTACGCATTTCCGCGTAGTCGTAGTCCCGCTATGCGTAGCTTCGCCCGCTACGCATAGTTGACGTATGTATTGTGAAGTCAACTACGCGTGCAGTAACTGCATTGATATGGGTCATTGCGCATGCGCAGAAATTTTATTGCCCTTTGTACGCATACAATTTCGCATTGGATGTTGGAATGTATGCTTAAATTAGTTTGTGTATGCGCATAGTTAGCAGATTATTGCGGAAATTTTTCCGCATAAGGGCATAAGCGGTCGCATCAACTACGCTACGCAATACGTGGAGCTTGCGTATTTTAATGCGTAGTCTACGATATGCTAACGTAGTGAAGTGGCTGATTTCAGAGCCGTCGATTGCGAAGCGTATTTGCGTAAAAATACGCGTAGTTCCAGTGTAGCGAAGTTGGCTGCCTACGACCATTCCTGATCTCCTCCCTGGGCTTGAAATACCATCTATATGCCGATGATACCCAAATCTATCTCCACACCCCCAATCTCTCCCCCTCCACTATGGACAAGGTCTCCTCCTACCTATCAACCATCTCCTCCTGGATGTCAGCTAGGTTCCTGAAGCTTAACCAGGATAAAACTGAACTCATAATTTTCCCGCCCTGCTCTGCACCACCCCTCCCAGATATTCACTTCACTATCAACAGCACTACCATCCACCCTACCTCCCAGGCCCACTGCCTGGGCGTCACCCTAGACTCTGCCTTCTCCTTCAGCCAACATATCCAAAATGTTACCAGAACCTGCAACTTCCACCTTCAAAACATCTCCAAAATCTGCCCCTTTCTGACCCCAGACACCACCAAGCTTCTCATCCATGCCCTCATCATCTCCCGCCTTGACTACTGCAATGCCGTACTATCTGGCCTCCCCTTAAAACGCATTTAACCCCTTCAATCAGTCATGAATGCAGCAGCTAGACTCATCAGACTTTCCCACTACTATGCTTCCACTTCTCCCCTCTGCGAAGCCCTACACTGGCTCCCTATCAGCTTCAGGATCAGTTTTAAGGTTTTGTGCCTTACCTACAAATCTGTGCACAAGACCTGCCCAACCTACATTTCTGAGCTCGTCAACAGATATATACCTGCCCGTCCCCTCCTGTCCTCCAATGATCTCTGCCTGACCTCCCCACGCATTTCTCATTCCCATGCACGCTTACAAGATTTCTCAAGAGCTGCCCCCACCCTTTGGAACTCCCTTCCACTCCCCCTCAGACTCGCTCCTTCCTTCAACACCTTCAAGCAAGTCCTTAAAACACATTTCTTTAAAATAGCCTACCCCACATCTACCACAATGTAACTCTCTGTCAATCACCCTTTCCACAGTCCTACCTTATGTCCCCCCCCCACCCTTTAGATTGTAAGCCTTGGCAGGGCCTCCCCTTTCCCTTAGTGTGTCCTTCTTAATTTTACTACCCCAGCAATTACACCCTTCTCATGTACTAACTCGTACTTGTTTTGCCGGGTCTCTGTAAACCGCATTTTATACCCTGATTGTATGTATAACCTTGTGCTATGTTGTATAATCATTTGCTACCTCTCTGTCTGTCACCCCTTGTTGCAATGTATGTATCCCTATTTATTGTCCAGCGCTGCGTAATATGTTGGCGCTTTATAAATACAATAATTAATAATAATAATAATAATATTTGTGAGCTAGGCACTGTACATACACATGTCTATTTCATCATGTCACATGTCACTTCGGGTATCCTTTAAGTCAACCAACCACATACTTGCACAGTACAATAATTCAATCAAAGAGGGATCTCTGCTATTTTCAGACAAAAAAATAAATATCAAAGAGATCAAAATACACTAGTTGAGAAAACTAATATATTTAAAACATCAATCAATGCATTCAAAAACATAGACGAAAGAACATGACAGACAGCCAAGATCAAAAGGGTACCAATTTTGTAATATTATTCTGATAATTCATATACATACCTAAACCCTTATTCTACTTCTAACTAAATCAAAATCCGCATGATGCCCACCATATTTTTTTAAAATGCACTTTGTACTACAGTGGTGTGAAAAACTATTTGCCCCCTTCCTGATTTCTTATTCTTTTGCATGTTTGTCACACTTAAATGTTTCTGCTCATCAAAAACCGTTAACTATTAGTCAAAGATAACCTAATTCAACACAAAATGCAGTTTTAAATGATGGTTTTTATTATTTAGTAAGAAAAAAAAACTCCAAATCTACATGGCCCTGTGTGGATTTTTTGGCAGACAGTAGAATTCATGGTTCCATCTATCACAGCTAGAGTTGAGCTGAAATTTTAGTAATTTCGCATTACCATAATTACGCATGCGAAATTTGCGATTACGATGCGAAATTACGGTAGCGTAATTGCCATTAAAATCGTAATTGAAAATACTGTAAGCGTAATTTTCAACGCGTAATTTCGCGTTTCGTTCATGCCGTAATTTCGCATTAAACCAGACCGTAATTTCGCGTTAAACTGTAACGCTCCGTATAATATAAAAAAGCCGCCGACTTTAAGGGTTAATAGCAAAGCCCCCTTAAATGCTAAGAGCCTCAAATTTGGAGAATATATTAAGGAGATCAGAAGGAATAAGAGGAAAAATTTTTTTGCAAAAAGACCTTATAGTTTTTGAGAAAATCGATGTTAAAGTTTCAAAGGAAAAATTTATACATTTAAAAACCCGCCGACTTTAACCATTAATAGCAAAGCCTGCTTAAAGTTTAGGAACACCAAATTCCCAGGGTATATTAAGGGGATCAATGGGAATAAGAGGAAAACATTTTTTTTTCAAAAAGACCTTATAGTTTTTGAGAAAATCGATTTTTAAGTTTCAAGGGCAAAAATGTCTTTTAAATGCGGAAAATGTCAGTTTTTTTTGCACAGGTAACAATAGTGTATTATTTTCATAGATTCCCCCAAGTGGGAAGAGTTTTACGTACTTCGTTCTGAGTGTGGGAAATATAAAAAAAAATGACGTGGAGTCCCCCCTCCCAGACCTCTTTAACCCCTTGTCCCCCATGCAGGCTGGGATAGCCAGAATGCTCCGCACCGGCCGCGTGGGGCTCCGCACCCTGACTATACCAGCCCGCATGGTCCATGGATTGGGGGGTCTTGGAAGGGGAGGGGCAGCCAAGCTTTCCCCTCCCCCTCCGAGCCCTTGTCCAATCCAAGGACAAGGGGCTCTTCTCCACCTCCGATGGGCGGTGGAGGTGGAGGCCGCGATTTCCTGGGGGGGGGGGGGGGTTCATGGTGGAATCTGGGAGTCCCCTTTAAAAAGGGGTCCCCCAGATGCCCACCCCCCCTCCCAGGAGAAATGAGTATAGAGGTACTTGTACCCCTTACCCATTTCCTTTAAGAGTTAAAAGTAAATAAACACACAAACACTTAGAAAAAGTATTTTAATTGAACAAAAAACATAACCACGAAAAAAGTCCTTTAATATTCCCTTTAATATTCTTAATTAACCATTAATACTTACCTGTCCCTTTAAATAAATGATCCCTCACAATATCCTCCGAAATGTTCTATCAGTTACAATGTAACAAAGTTATTTACAATGTAACAACTTTGTTACATTGTAACTACGCCGCACCCGACGTCACTCGCCACTCAGCCGCCGCATACGCGTCCTGCACGGACCCGACAGAGCTCTGAGCTATATAGCTCAGAGCTCTCTAAGCATCTTTGAATTCGGGCTCCAAGGAGCCCCATTGGTCCTTAGCAGACCAATGGGGTTCCTTCTGATTTGAAGGAACCCCATTGGTCTGCTAAGGACCAATGGGGCTCCTTGGAGCCCAAATACAAAGATGCTTAGAGAGCTCTGTGCTATATAGCTCAGAGCTCTGTCGGGTCCGTGCAGGACGCTAAGTCCCCGCCGGCTCCGCTGCCCTCCCCGCCTCTCCCACATGTCACCCACATGTCACCTACATGTGGGTGACATGTGGGTGACAGATGTGGGCGGGGTGGACGGCGGGAGCCGGCGGGGACTTAGCGTCCTGCACGGACGCGTAAGTGTATGCGGCGGCTGAGCGGCGAGTGGCGTCGGGTGCGGCGTAGTTACAATGTAACAAAGTTGTTACATTGTAATAACTTTGTTACATTGTAACTGATAGAACATTTCCGAGGCTATTTCGAGGGATCATTTATTTAAAGGGACAGGTAAGTATTAATGGTTAATTAAGAATATTAAAGGACTTTTTTCGTGGTTATGTTTTTTGTTCAATTAAAATACTTTTTCTGAGTGTTTGTGTGTTTATTTACTTTTAACTCTTAAAGGAAATGGGTAAGATGTACAAGTACCTCTATACTCATTTCTCCTGGGAGGGGGGGTGGGCATCTGGGGGACCCCTTTTTAAAGGGGACTCCCAGATTCCACCATGACCCCCCCCCCTCAGGAAATCGCGGCCTCCACCTCCACCGCCCATCGGAGGTGGAGAAGAGCCCCTTGTCCTTGGATTGGACAAGGGCTCGGAGGGGGAGGGGAAAGCTTGGCTGCCCCTCCCCTTCCGAGCCCCCCCAATCCATGGACCATGCGGGCTGGTATAGTCAGGGTGCGGAGCCCCACGTGGCCGGTGCTCCGCATTCTGGCTATCCCAGCCTGCATGCGGGACAAGGGGTTAAAGAGCTCTGGGAGGGGGGACCCCACGTCGTTTTTTTTTATATTTCCCACACTCAGAACGAAGTAAGTAAAACTCTTCCCACTTGGGGGAATCTATGAAAATAATACACTATTGTTACCTGTGCAAAAAAAACTGACATTTTCCGCATTTAAAAGACATTTTTGCCCTTGAAACTTAAAAATCGATTTTCTCAAAAACTATAAGGTCTTTTTGAAAAAAATGTTTTTCCTCTTATTACCACGGATCCCCTTAATATACCCTGGGAATTTGGTTTTCCTAAACTTTAAGCAGGCTTTGCTATTAACCGTTAAAGTCGGCGGGTTTTTAAATGTATACATTTTTCCTTTGAAACTTTAACATCGATTTTCTCAAAAACTATAAGGTCTTTTTGCAAAAAATTTTTTTCCTCTTATTCCTTCTGATCTCCTTAATATATTCTCCAAATTTGAGGCTCTTAGCATTTAAGGGGGCTACCTAACATTGATCCATGCGTCAACTTTTCCGCTTGGGAGCATGGCCATAAGCATTACTTTCGTAATACCCACTGTAATGCGAAAATTACGCGAAAATTACGCTTACGCGAAATTTCGCGAAATCCTTCTTCATTACGATTATGTACTTACGGCCATAATCGTAATTACACTAATTACGCAAAATTTCGCGAAATCGTAATTACGTCATTACGCTCATCTCTAACAGCATGCCTTCCAGGTCCTGAAGCAGCAAAACAACCCCAGACCATCACACTACCACCACCATATTTTACTGTTGGTATGATGTTCTTCTGCTGAAATGCTGTGTTACTTCTACGCCAGATGTAACGGGACACGCACCTTCCAAAAAGTTCAACTTTTGTCTCGTCGGTCCACAAGGTATTTTCCCAAAAGTCTTGGCAATCATTGGGATGTTTTTTTTAGCAAAATTGAGACGAGCCTTAATGTTCTTTTTGCTTAAAAGTGGTTTGCGCCTTGGATATCTTCCATGCAGGCCGTTTTTGCCCAGTCTCTTTCTTATGGTGGAGCCGTGAACACTGACCTTAATTGAGGCAAGTGAGGCCTGCAGTTCTTTAGATGTTGTCCTGGGGTCTTTTGTGGCCTCTCGGATGAGTTTTCTCTGCGCTCTTGGTGTAATTTTGGTCGGCCGGCCACTCCTGGGAAGGTTCATCACTGTTCCATGTGTTTGCCATTTGTGGATAATGGCTCTCACTGTGGTTTGCTGGAGTCCCAAAGCTTTAGAAATGGCTTTATAACCTTTACCAGACTGATAGATTTCAATTACAGTACTTTTGTTCTCATTTGTTCCTGAATTTCTTTGGATCTTGGCATGATGTCTAGCTTTTGAGGTGCTTTTGGTCTACTTCTCTGTGTCAGATAGCTCCTATTTAAGTGATTTCTTGATTGAAACAGGTGTGGCAGTAATCAGGCCTGGGGGTGACTACAGAAATTGAACTCAAGTGTAATAATCCACCTTTAAGTTATTTTTTAACAAGGGGGGGCAATCACTTTTTCACACAGGGCCATGTAGATTTGGAGTTTTTTTCTCACTAAATAATAAAAACCATCATTTAAAACTGCATTTTGTGTTGAATTAGGTTATCTTTGACTAATAGTTAATGGTTTTTGATGAGCAGAAACATTTAAGTGTGACAAACATGCAAAAGAATAAGAAATCAGGAAGGGGGCAAATATTTTTTCACACCACTGTAGTTTTCTTACAGGCATATACCAAGTGCATCTTTACTTAACCACTTGTTAACCACTTGAGGACTGTAGGCTTACACCCTCCTAGTGACCAGGCTATTTTTCACAATTTAGGCCACTGCAGCTTTAGGGCCTTGCTGCAGGACCGTACAACTCAGCACACAAGTGATTCCCCCCTTTTCTGCCCACCAGAGATTTCTGTTGGTGGGCTCTGATCGCTGCTGTTTTTTATTTATTTGTCTTTTTTTTAATAATAATACATTTTACTATTTTGTTTTTCTCCACAGCCCTCTGTCCCTCCCCCTGCCAGCCACTCAGCGCGATTGGCTGTCATAGGCATCATCCACTCTTGTGTCTCCCAGGGGGACAGCCGTGTCACATGGCTGCCCCCAGTACAGTGCTGGTGTAGATCGCAGCGCTGTACAATGTAAATAGACAACGTCTAAAAGCCTCCTGGGAGACTGATGACAGAGCAGCACTCCCCATCTCCTGCCAAACCGCGCCCCAGGACTTTACGCCAATTTTGTTGCTTCCGCTGCGTACACGCTAATTGGCATGGAGAGGTTGTTGTCAAGTTAAAGAGGAACTGTAGTGAAAATAACAATGAATAATATTGCTTATTTTTTACAATATTCATTTATAGATTATTTAGACGGCGTTTGTCCATTGTAAAATCTTTCCTCTCCCTGATTTATATTCTGACATTTATCCCAGGTGGCAACATTTTTCAGTTCTGCCAGTTGATCTGTAGGGATTGTTCAGTTATTGAGACTTCTATGCAGAGAGGGGGATGCTGCTTGTTTAGCAGTTGGAAACAGCCGTTATGTCTCACAATGCAACGAGGTTCATAAACAGCAAGCTGTCAAACCATGGTCATGACATCACCCTGTGGGAGGGGTTTCACCACAATAGCAGCCACACAGACTCCCCTGGTGATCTATTTGCGAAAAGGTAAAGGTTTCTCATGGGAAAGGGCGTATCAGCTACTGATTGGAATTAAGTTCAATCCTGGGTTAAAGTTCCTTTTGCACTGCAAAAGTAGTAGCGGTGGACTTACCCCTCCAAAACAGACACAAAAATTGCTGTTTTAAGCAAAAATCAGTTTATTTACATACTCCAAACAAGGTGCAACGCGTTTCGCGGGTATATCCCACTTCCTCAGGCAATAAATAGGAGTATATCACCAATGCGGTCCGGTACATAGCCTGGCGCCAGGCTATGTACCGGACCGCATTGGTGATATACTCCTATTTATTGCCTGAGGAAGTGGGATATACCCGCGAAACGCGTTGCACCTTGTTCAGAGTATGTAAATAAACTGATTTTTGCTTAAAACAGCAATTTTTGTGTCTGTTTTGGAGGGGTAAGTCCACCGCTACCTACTTCATTTTATCCATTTTAAAGAAATATTGGTTTTACCCTGTTGGCGCCTCTGTACTACTTTTGCAGTTGTTTCCACCCCTGGTGGAGGGGAATTCTTCTTTTTTCCCGATCTACAGAGAGTGACTTCTTAATCCTGAGTGGGGACAGGTCTAATCTCCTCACCTGCCTTCATAGTGGTTACCTGGACGGTAACCCTTGTTTGTGAGTATAACCTACCTATACTTACCTTCCATACCCAATTTACAGTACATACTACACTATACTGGGCTCTCGGCGTCTTCCCTTATATTATACTTTTGCACTGCGTTCATTGCATTCTAACGCAATCAACAAAATAATCACATCCCAATGCAATGCAATTATGTTTCTTTAATACATTCGCAGTGGTTGCTGTAGGTTCCATCGGTGGAACGTACAGCGTGTTATCTGTTACCCAGGGCCGGGACAAGGTCCACCACCAACAGAGGCTAGGCTGCCCAAGTGTGCCCCCCCCCCCAGTTTAATGTAACAATAAATTATGAACAAATAAAACAGTATTTATCCACAGGAAAACGGATTTATATAAATTAACAGTAAACAAGTGATACCAACATTTTATAAATTAGGTAATAAATAGAAATACAGATAAATAAATTAACCAAGCAGTTACTACTACTCACTGACTACTACTCACTCACTGACTGACTGTAAATGTGACTGGCACTGCCGCTGACTGTAATACTAACTTACTTGATTACTTATGACCGGTGCCAGACAGACCATTCCCTATGATGCAGCAAGCCCAGGCAGCCAGAGAAGACGCCTCACGCCTGTGAGGCCGAGGGACTATTTACATGACGAAGAAGGGGGGTGGGCTCAGCAAGAAGACACCAGCCACAGGCAGCATCAAGAGAAGGGGCGGCCCGCGGGCGGGACTCACGCGAGAGCCACCATGAAGCGTTAGCCACAGTAAGCATAGGCTTACGTGAGCTGCATGCTTGATGCGTATATAGCAACATCCTGCCCGGCAGCGGCTTGAAAGAGCGGTGCCGCGCCGGCGTTACGGTAACCATGAGAGAGTGTACAGTAAATCCTCGCTGCCGCTGAAACAAATCATTAGCGTAGGGGGCGGTAAATTGCAGGGCAGGGCGCCGGCGGGCAGATACAGTTAAAGGATCAGCCTGCGCCCATCATTTACTTCAGTGACAGGCACCCAGAGGCCGTAGCCTCATGAGCCTATGTGTCGGCCCGGCCCTGCTGTTACCAGACAACATGCGCATTTGCAATGCGACTTCTCAACACAGTTGAATTGGAATACATGTATAGTATGGGGCCCACTAGAAAGAGCAAATTGCATATCACAATCCCTGAGCAGTATTGGTAGCGATTTTAGTGGTGGTTTTTAGAATAATTTATAGTATTTTAAACCAATTTTGAAATTAACGCAAGCTATTTGCGATTTCCATAGGTGTGGTAGTAAAAGCGCTGCAAAATCACTTTTTACGGCAACTGAAAAGCAAAAGCAGTTTTGCAGCAATCCTAAACTTTGTATTCAAGAAGAAAACGCTCCAAAAATGCTGATTGTGATTTTGGGAAAATCACAGACAGATGCTACTGTGGGATCACCCCCATTGACTTTCATTAACCTAGCGCTTTTGAAATCGCAGGTGATTCCAAAATGCTGAAAACAACCCTCGTGGACCCCAGGTCTAATGGTGTCTGAACAGTGGAGTTGCATGTTATAATATCCATTTAGCATCCAGCAGTGACATAGCTAAGGAGCCTGGGGTCTCATTGCAAGTTTCACATGGGGTCCCAAACACTCTATTGATATGAAGCCCCAAAACCTACCAAGGACAGCTGCAGTGTCAGAGACGTGTAATCAGAGTATAAGTTGGTTGAGGATTACTACTATTCAGTGCACATTTTGAGGTGTTCATTACCAGCATAGCACCAATGTAAAGCAAGGAAGGCTCCTTATGGGCTCCTCTGGTCCAGGGGCCCCAGTGCAGTCACAACCTTTGCATCTCATGTTGCTATGGAAAACTGAGGAAAAAACACAAAGGCAACGGGAGCCCAAATGGTGCAGTACGTCCCAGGTAGATGAATGTATAGAAGAAAGGTGTTCGACAATGGAATACTCACAAAGGTGGATTGCATAAGGGGCAACCGACCACTTCAGGCAGGTGGGGTGTCTTAAACCTGACTCCACTCAGGTATACCAGCAATCCTGGAGGCGGTCGCTCTTTAGCAAAATACCATACACTCTGAACCTTGTTAGGTGGTGGAATTCCACCTTGGGTTAGGTGTGTGAAACTGCCCTCACTGGAAAGCGGGGGGAGTAAGGTACAGCAGAAGGTGGGTATATAAAACACTTTAAAAACACTAACATTTAGAAGGATGAGGTGGCTTACCTTATAGATGACAACTCACTTAAGGTAGATCAGTTTAATAGTAATAAGCACAGGCAATGCGCCTCGTGGGATCCAGCCCACCTCCCCAGGCCAAATGGAGTGCCGCTCTAGACAAAAAGCAGCGTTTGGCACCCAGATGTATAATGTATTTTGTGTTGATATTTTAGGCACAATAAAAAAGAATCATTCTATTCTGATTTTGGCATCATCTCATTATTACACAAAGTTTTTTCCCCCCTCTTGTTATAGAACTCGGTCAGTACTTCAAATGGGTCAATTTTCCTGCCATTTTTTGTTTTAAATTCAATCTGTGCATCTAATCACATTGCAATACACAACATTGAGTAGGCCCTGAACCCATTTTGAAAGTCGATGCTCCCCAAACACTTTGTAACAGGGACAGTTCTCTAATAAATTCTTGTCCAGCCCTGCATGCATTAACAATAAAAATGTGTATTTGCTTCACTGGTGTTATTCATTGCCTGTCACTGGCTGGAATGAATAAATGTGCAGATTAGGGAAGGTGTGTCTAGAAACTGCAGAACAAAGTCTCCAAAATCCCTGTAACCCTTTCATAGCAAGGGAGGCAGAGTTTCGTCTTCCAAAGTGAATTAGTGAAGGACGGAGACGTTGAGATGAAATGAAACTTAGGCCCACCCTGGTAAGAAGGGATGGGTGTCAGAGATGAGCTTGTTATGTCCAGCCAGGTGACAGACGGGGAGAGTGACTTTCCTCCCTGGTTCATTGCTCTGCCTACCAGCCGGTGCTCTCCTGTCCACACGCTTGCCTCTCCCTGACAGCTCTCATCACTTGGATGTGTTGCGGCTGCAGCCAAAGCTCTCTGCTTTGTGTAGCTGTCTGTCAGCGTCTCAGCAAAGCTGAAAGTCATAAA
Source organism: Hyperolius riggenbachi (assembly GCF_040937935.1). Taxonomy (NCBI): domain Eukaryota; kingdom Metazoa; phylum Chordata; class Amphibia; order Anura; family Hyperoliidae; genus Hyperolius; species Hyperolius riggenbachi. The sequence continues at coordinate 135,744,647 of NC_090647.1, read as the reverse complement.
AGGGGCAATTAGAAAGCAGGGAAGTGACAGCTTTAGAATTGGATGCACACTGACAGGAACTGGGCAATGCCAGACCTGGGTTACCTGCAAATCATTTTCTGTGTCTGACGTAGAATAGAGACAAGAGCTGCTGAGGTTGTAAGCGTGACAGAGAATCCCCTGGACCAAGGATACTGTTACATGGGCAGAAGGCTAGGTAGGAATGTTAATGTCTGAAAAGAAAGAGTATAGTATGTAATATATACAGTATCTCACAAAAGTGACAAAAGTGAGTACGCCTCTCACATTCTTGTAAATATTATATTATATCTTGTCATGGGACACCCCCAGGAGATATGACAATTTGAAACAATGTAAAGTAATCACTGTACCGCTTGTATAACAGTATACATTTGCTGTATCAACACAGTCATTAACCTTCTGAGGACCAAGTGAAGTAAATCCTATGCCACATTTGTGGCTGTCTAAGCCTGATGCGGCGTAGGATTTACGTCACCTGCCATTTTCGCTCCTAATGCAATCGTGTGCACCCGAGAGGGGAAATAAAGCTGTTATATGACAGCTGACATCTCCCCTCAGTGATCAGGAGCTATCGCGATTGGCTCCTGATCACATGATCACTACGATCACTGGCCGATCGTAGTGATCACTATTGGCAGTGGTGGTCTGAGGGGAAGAAGAGGACGGGGACTCACCTTCCTAACGTTCCCCCGCCGATTGTCACTCCCCTCTGCTCTGGCCGGCATCCCTGCTCGCTCTGCCTTAAAGCCGTGACCCGGAACTTAAGGCAGTGTGAGCGGAGATGCCGGCCAGAGCAGAGGGGGCTAGAGCTGTTTATCGTTGGAGCCTGGGAGGTGAGTAAAGGCTGCCGGCAATATGGGGGACACCTGGCTACACTGGGGACACCATGCCTAGCTAACTATACTGGGAATCCGGCTGCCTGACCCCCCCCCCCCCATGTAAAATTGCCTGGTGTAAATGATCCTTTAATACTTCTACCTAACCTAAATGAAAACTCAACACTAACCTTAATTTTATCTTATAGCTCAATACATGTTTTATACTTTTGTGACCCGAAATTATCTTTTGTGATGATTTGGGGTGACAGTTTTCCAATGTGTATTGTACAGGCAGGCTACTGTGGGCTCTATCAAGCAGAATGTACTGTCATGTGGAGAAGAAAGAGAGGATGATGAGCAGGAGGCTTCCCACTGTGGGTAAATGATAGCAATCAGCAGATGTGTATCAACACAGCAGATTTTTGGAGTAAAATCAGTAAACCTTGGCTGATGCATGCTCAGGCAGCAGACTGTCATCCAAAATTATTAGTCATTTAGGAGACAAAAATGAAAGTGTGTGTCTTGCTTAGATAACCTGAGATGGCATAATAGTATAAAAAATAGCCATAATACCTGCCGGATCAGGTAGAGCTCCTTGCCACTACACCCTACTGCTCCTACATCGTTTTATGCTTTAGTTTCAGAGTTATGCTTTAAAAAAATGGCCACTGCAGACTCAGCTCTGTGCATCTTATCCCAGAGCACAGAGAGCAGGGTAAGGGGCAGGAATATGTGGTGAAGGGATGGGGAGAGGCAGTGAAGGGATGGGGAGAGGCAGTGAAGGGATGGGGGAGAGACAGTGAAGGGATCGGGAGAGGCAGTGAAGGGATGGGGGAGATACAGTGAAGGGATGGGGTAGAGGCAGTGAAGGGATGGGGGAGAGACAGTGAAGGGATGGGGGAGAGGCAGTGAAGGGATGGGGGAGAGGCAGTGAAGGGATGGGGGAGAGGCAGTGAAGGGATGAGGGAGAGGCAGTGAAGGGATGGGGGAGCGGCAGTGAAGGGGTGGGAGTGGAAGAGAGGCTTTGAAGGAGCACAGAAGAAGAGGCAGGAAAGGCGCATTCCTAATGTCAGAGTAGGTGTTTTGTAGGAGTGCCTTTCCTGCAAAGGAAGCTCTTCCACCTATTGATCTTCCGACAAGCTGCTGTTGGTAGTTTTGGGAGTTGGAGGGGTGGAGGGCAGAGGGCAGCACCGAGAGGACATGGGGACATTTCATACAGAATGGAACTATGCATCCCATTTGCGGTAACAGTAAAAAAGGGCGCAGGAGGCTAGTGGACAAATTGGGCGCCGCCATTCACTCCTATAACAATTATCGTTTACTGGGCGCCGAACAGGAAAAAAGGGCGCCCGAGAATAATAACGTTTCCCAACGGCACCCGAAGATTTTTCATGTTTTATAACTGCTTGTGATGATTTACGTTTCTTATTTCAATAAAACATTATTTTAAATGTTATCCCTTACTGTTTGTAAAACATTATTATTCACGAAACAAAGCGATCAGTACGTAATGTAAATTGTAATATATTTTATCCCTTACTGTTTTTAAAACATTATTCTACACACAATACAGTGAGCACTAAGGAGGGTCTTAGGTTTAGGCACCAACAGTGGTGTCTTAGGTTTAGGCACCAACAGGGGGGTCTTAGGTTTAGGCACCAACCAGTGCTGATCGTAATGGAGAAAGCTACGCTTACGGATCATTACGCGTAATTTTACGCTAATACGCATTACGAAATTACGCTTACGGCATAGACAGTCAATTTCGGTACATGTCTATAATTACGCATAGTACTTACGCAATTACGCGTAAGTATACCGTAATTCGTGTTATTACGTTATAGGTTTACGCGTAAAATTCTACTAGCAATTAATGCGTAAGGTCATGCTGCCAAGCGGAAAAGTTGACGCATGGATCAATGTTAGGTAGCCGCCGACTTTAAGGGTTAATAGCAAAGCCCCCTTAAGTGCTAAGAGCCTCAAATTTGGAGAATATATTAAGGAGATCAGAAGGAATAAGAGGAAAATTTTTTTTGCAAAAAGACCTTATAGTTTTTGAGAAAATCGATGTTAAAGTTTCAAAGGAAACATTTATACATTTAAAAACCCGCCGACTTTAACCATTAATAGCAAAGCCTGCTTAAAGTTTAGGAACACCAAATTCCCAGGGTATATTAAGGGGATCAATGGGAATAAGAGGAAAACATTTTTTTTTCAAAAAGACCTTATAGTTTTTGAGAAAATCGATTTTTAAGTTTCAAGGGCGAAAATGTCTTTTAAATGCGGAAAATGTCAGGTTTTTTTGCACAGGTAACAATAGTGTTTTATTTTTTATAGATTCCCCCAAGTGGGAAGAGTTTTACTTACTTCGTTCTGAGTGTGGGAAATATAAAAAAAAAACGACGTGGGGTCCCCCCTCCCAGACCTCTTTAACCCCTTGTCCCCCATGCAGACTGGGATAGCCAGAATGCGGAGCACCGGCCGCGTGGGGCTCCGCACCCTGACTATACCAGCCCGCATGGTCCATGGATTGGGGGGTCTCGGAAGGGGAGGGGCAGCCAAGCTTTCCCCTCCCCCTCCGAGCCCTTGTCCAATCCAAGGACAAGGGGCTCTTCTCCACCTCCGATGGGCGGTGGAGGTGGAGGCCGCGATTTCCTGGGGAGGGGTTCATGGTGGCATCTGGGAGTCCCCTTTAAAAAGGGGTCCCCCAGATGCCCACCCCCCTCCCAGGAGAAATGAGTATAGAGGTACTTGTAGTACCCCTTACCCATTTCCTTTAAGAGTTAAAAGTAAATAAACACACAAACACATAGAAAAAGTATTTTAATTGAACAAAAAAAACATAACCACGAAAAAAGTCCTTTAATATTCTTAATTAACCATTAATACTTACCTGTCCCTTTAAAAGCCAGTTCCCACGCAATATCCTCGGAAATATACTAATCAGTTACAATGTAACAAAGTTATTACAATGTAACAACTTTGTTACTTTGTAACACCACCGCACCCGACGTCACTCGCCGCTCACCCGCCAGCCGCCGCATACACGCTAGTCCCCGCCGGCTCCCGCCGTCCACTCCGCCCACACCTGTCACTCATATACATGCTGGCACCCATGGGTGCCAGCATGTATATAGGTGACATGTGGGAGAGGCGGGGAGGGCAGCGGAGCCGGCGGGGACTTAGCGTCCCTTCACCCGACAGAGCTCTGAGCTATATTAGCTCAGAGCTCTCGAAAGCATCTTTGTATTTGGGCTCCAAGGAGCCCCATTGGTCCTTAGCAGACCAATGGGGTTCCTTCAAATCAGAAGGAACCCCATTGGTCTGCTAAGGACCAATGGGGCTCCTTGGAGCCCAAATACATAGATGCTTAGAGAGCTCTGAGCTATAGCTCAGAGCTCTGTCGGGTCCTGCAGCACAGACGCGGTGGCGGCGGCGGCGGTGAGTGACGTCGGGTGCGGCGTAGTTACAATGTAACAAAGTTGTTACATTGTAATAACTTTGTTACATTGTAACTGATTAGTATATTTCCGAGGATATTGCGTGGGAACTGGCTTTTAAAGGGACAGGTAAGTATTAATGGTTAATTAAGAATATTAAAGGACTTTTTTCGTGGTTATGTTTTTTGTTCAATTAAAATACTTTTTCTATGTGTTTGTGTGTTTATTTACTTTTAACTCTTAAAGGAAATGGGTAAGGGGTACTACAAGTACCTCTATACTCATTTCTCCTGGGAGGGGGGTGGGCATCTGGGGGACCCCTTTTTAAAGGGGACTCCCAGATGCCACCATGAACCCCTCCCCAGGAAATCGCGGCCTCCACCTCCACCGCCCATCGGAGGTGGAGAAGAGCCCCTTGTCCTTGGATTGGACAAGGGCTCGGAGGGGGAGGGGAAAGCTTGGCTGCCCCTCCCCTTCCGAGACCCCCCAATCCATGGACCATGTGGGCTGGTATAGTCAGGGTGCGGAGCCCTACGCGGCCAGTGCTCCGCATTCTGGCTATCCCAGCCTGCATGGGGGACAAGGGGTTAAAGAGGTCTGGGAGGGGGGACCCCACGTATTTTTTTTTTTATATTTCCCACACTCAGAACGAAGTAAGTAAAACTCTTCCCACTTGGGGGAATCTATGAAAATAAAACACTATTGTTACCTGTGCAAAAAAAACTGACATTTTCCGCATTTAAAAGACATTTTCGCCCTTGAAACTTAAAAATCGATTTTCTCAAAAACTATAAGGTCTTTTTGAAAAAAAAAATTTTCCTCTTATTCCCACTGATCCCCTTAATATACCCTGTGAATTTGGTGTTCCTAAACCGTTAAAGTCGGCGGGTTTTTAAATGTATATATTTTTCCTTTGAAACTTTAACATCGATTTTCTCAAAAACTATAAGGTCTTTTTGAAAAAAAAATTTTTCCTCTTATTCCTTCTGATCTCCTTAATATATTCTCCAAATTTGAGGCTCTTAGCACTTAAGGGGGCTTTGCTATTAACCCTTAAAGTCGGCGGCTTTTTTATATTATACGGGAGCGTAATATTACGCGATTACGGCAGACTGTGTAATTTCAATGGGAGTTTACTGTCTTACGCATAATTTGTTACGCGTAAAACGTAACCCTACGGTCTACGCGTAATTAATTACGCGTAATACCGTAACCTTACACGTAACGCTTACGGTGCTTTTGTAGTGAATTACGATGCGTAATTACGCTAATGCGTAATTTCGGCCCAGCACTGGCACCAACAGGGGGAGTCTTAGGTTTAGGCACCAACAGGGGGGTCTTAGGTTTAGGCACCAACAGGGGGGTCTTAGGTTTAGGCACCAACAGGGGGGGTCTTAGGTTTAGGCACCAACAGGGGGTCTTAGGTTTAGGCACCAACAGGGGGGTCTTAGGTTTAGGCACCAACAGCGGGTCTTAGGTTTAGACACCAACAGGGGGTCTAGGGGTTAGGGGTAGGTACAGGGAGGGTTACTTAGGCACCAACAGGGGGGGTCTTAGGTTTAGGCATCAACAGGGGGGTCTAGGGGTTAGGGGTAGGTACAGGGAGGGTTATTTAGTAATTTTTTTTTAAAACGTTATTATACGTTTCACTATTTAAACGAAAGATTAACGTTTTTACAATTGCCGATTTAATGCACATTATTTAATGATTTATAACTTTGTAAAACATTAATTTTAAACGAAATACAGTACAATACATTTTTAAACGTTATCCATGCTTATCGTTTAAAACCCCGCGCCCTTTTTTCCCAGTGCCCCTTTTTAACGTACGCCCCATTTGCGCCCCACCCCAAAAAAGAAAAAAAATCCACACTTTAACACTAATGGGAATCCTAACCCCAACCTCTCCTAAACCTAACCTGTCCTCCTTCTCCTGACCTTTCTGGCAGGTCACAAACAAAACAGCAGGATGAGAATTACAGATCTTCTAGTCTCCCGGGTTCACTGCTGAGATTTTTTACAGTGCCCAAAGCAAAAAAACAAAACACAGTGTATGTTTCAAAATAAGATAAACATAACGAACAATAGACAATAGGCCAGTAAGATAAATGTTTTGCTTTGATGATTGATGAATACTCTCAACATGAGCCAAACAATCATATCTGATTTACTGTGGACAATAGGATCCAGGATCCCCCCATACAGTACAGTAAATTGAAAGAGGCATTAATAGAGCTCACTGTCCACCTCCTACACCAGCTGTGACTCCTGTCATATGCTCTGAGCTATGACAACTAGCCAAGCACCTACCTCTTAATATACAGAGAAGGAGATGAGTATAACATATCTAAATCATTTTAACAAAATTATCAGGATAAATGAAAGTGGTATTGTGTGCAGAAGGTACAGACAATGCATTTTAGTAGCGGGTACACTAAGGTGTATGCTGCAAATGCATTTTGTGTAGGAGGTACGCTCGTAAGGAAGGACAAATAAGCATAAAAAGCATGAACCCTCATTAAATTAATGAAGATATGCTAAACGCCATGGAATATGTTGGCACTTTTTAAATCAATAATAATAACAATAATAACTACAAAACACAAACATATGTATGAAATGTCACTTTTTTTAGTTTGTCAATAAAGTTTTCAATCTATGATGAAAATATCTTTACATTGAAAAGTGACCATTACAAGGTTCTTAAAAGCTAATATACAGTATTAGAGAAAAATATTGAGAGTGGAATCACCTGTTTTAGTTTAATAGATTTCAAGAGACACTGAAGCGGAAAAAAAATTATGATATAAAGAATTGTATGTGTAGTACGGATAATTACTAGAACATTAGTAGCAAAAAAAAAATTCTCATATTTTTATTTTCAATTATATAGGTTTTTTTTTATAACATTGCATCATTCTCTAATATTTGCAGTTTACACTCTACTCAGCATTTTAAATGATTTTACAGAGCAGGCTAGTGAACCTTTGAACTGTCCTCTGCAGAGAAAAAGATACAATGACTGACAGTTGAGATAAAAAGCTTCAGAAGACAGAGCTCCCTGCGACTTTGAACGTCGTGGAGCTCAATGGCTCTTTTGCATACAGGATCTTCTCAACAAATTAGCATATTGTGATAAAGTTCATTATTTTCTGTAATGTACTGATAAACATTAGACTTTTATATATTTTAGATTCAAATACACACAACTGAAGTAGTTCAAGCCTTTTATTGTTTTAATATTGATAATTTTGGCATACAGCTCATAAAAACTATAATTTCCTATCATAAAAAATTATCATATTTCATCCGACCAATAAAAGATAAGTGTTTTTAAAACAAAAAAAGTCAACCTTCAAATAATTATGTTCAGTTATGCACTCAATACTTGGTCGGGAATCCTTTTGCAGAAATGACTGCTTCAATGCGACGTGGCATGGAGGCAATCAGCCTGTGGCACTGCTCAGGTGTTATGGAGGCCCAGGATGCTTCGATAGCGGCCTTAAGCTCATCCGGAGTGTTGGGTCTTGCGTCTCTCAACTTCCTCTTCACAATATGCCACAGATTCTCTATGGGGTTCAGGTCAGGAGAGTTGGCAGGCCAATTGAGCACAGTAATACCATGGTCAGTAAACCATTTACCAGTGGTTTTGGCACTGTGAGCAGGTGCCAGGCCGTGCTGAAAAATGAAATCTTCATGTCCATAAAGTTTTTCAGCAGATGGAAGCATGAAGTGCTCCAAAATCTCCTGATAGCTAGCTGCATTGACCCTGCCCTTGATAAAACACAGTGGACCAACACTAGCAGCTGACATGGCACCCCAGACCATCACTAACTGTGGGTACTTGACACTGGACTTCATGCATTTTGGCATTTCCCTCTCCCCAGTCTTCCTCCAGACTCTGGCACCTTGATTTCCGAATGACATGTAAAAGTTGCTTTCATCCGAGAAAAGTACTTTGGACCACTGAGCAACAGTCCAGTGCTGCTTCTCTGTAGCCCAGGTCAGGCGCTTCTGCCGCTGTTTCTGGTTTAAAAGTGGGTTCATGCTTCCATCTGCTGAAAAGCTTTATGGAGATGAAGATTTCATTTTTCAGCACGACCTGGCACCTGCTCACAGTGCCAAAACCACTGGTAAATGGTTTACTGACCATGGTATTACTGTGGTCAATTGGCCTGCCAACTCTCCTGACATGAACCTCATAGAGAATATGGGGGATATTGTGAAGAGGAAGTTGAGAGACACAAGACCCAACACTCTGGATGAGCTTAAGGCTGCTATCGAAGCATCCTGGACCTCCATAACACCTGAGCAGTGCCACAGGCTGATTGCCTCCATGCCACGCTGCATTGAAGCAGTCATTTCTGCAAAAGGATTCCCGACCAAGTATTGAGTGCATAACTGAACATAATTATTTGAAGGTTGACTTTTTTTGTTTTAAAAACACTTTTCTTTTATTGGTCGGATGAAATATGCTAATTTTTTGAGATAGGAAATTTGGGTTTTCATGAGCTGTATGCCAAAATTATCAATATTAAAACAATAAAAGGCTTGAACTACTTCAGTTGTGTGTATTTGAATCTAAAATATATGAAAGTCTAATGTTTATCAGTACATTACAGAAAATAATGAACTTTATCACAATATGCTAATTTTTTGAGAAGATCCTGTAGATAACAACTGGAGTTTCTTAACTTTTCTTGTACTGTAAGCAATATTAGACTGATAGTCTCTGCTCCTAATGTATTATTTCTTAGCTGTACTACAAATTATTATATCATAATTTTTTTTTCGTTTCAGTGTCTCTTTAAGTCTTCAGCAGGTATTAAACATTTTTAAATGTTTTTAGATTGTGGATAGAATAATCTCGGTGGACCATTATTCTTTGTGGGGAAATGTGCTTTGATACAAGCGCTTTCAATTACAAGCATGTTTTCGGAACTATTTGCTCTTGCAAGCCAAGGCTCCTCTATATGCCTTTTTTAATGTGGAGCTTCAACAACAACATTTATAGCAATATGAAAAAGGGACATCTTTTCAGCCTGATCTCTGTATTACAACATTATGCAACTGTTGTGAGCAAATAGCATTCCTCCTCTCTCCCTCATTTACTTATCTATGATGTCAAAGTGACCAGAAACCTATTTTGATATCACTATGGATGCTATCTTCATGTTTGTGTTATTTCCTTCCTGCAGATATTCTAAAATCTTCCTCATACAATCAGAGGAGATACTTGGAGGTTAATTGGTTTCTGACCAAAATACACCCTCTGTTTTTGTGTGGTGAAAAATTTGTGGTGGGGACATTTATCATTGATAGAATTTATCAATACAAAGTTCTCAGCATGTGACTTTCAGAAGCTGTTATTGTGAACGTTTGCAGACAAATGTTGCTAATATTGGTCACAAAATAATATTATTTTATTTATTTATTTATTCATTTTTTTTTACTTTTGGTCTGCTACTGATATCTCTGGGGCATCATGGTAGACCTTGATTTACATGGAAACAGACAAGATTTTCCACCGAAAACTGCTCCCAGATGCAGGATCTTGGGGATGTGCCGGTGCCAAGCCTCGGCCGGATTGCTCGATGGTCCAGGTACAACCAATAAGAAGAAAGAGGTGTCACACCACTAGCTGCAAAAAGTTGCTTGTATTGTGGAAAATACACTACATGTTACGGACCCGTGGGTCCTTCATCAGGTGCATAACCAATGCATTTTGGGAATTTATCGTTTTCTTCTTCTGCATAAGATCACATATGCCACATCAATAAATAATATTCTGCGCCTAAACCTTTCAAGCATAATGTATCCTTATCTAAGGGGAGCTAATTGTGATCAACCATCTACTGTACAAATCCAATTCCACAATTGTCTGCTAAACATTTTCCGCTTTATTAATTATGCTATAAAAAATTAACCCTAAACCCATTAAAAAAAGGCAGGAATTGCGGTGCTAACACCCTAAGCTGTATCACAGCCGGCTGTGTCATTCACTCTAGTACACAAGTCGCACACAAACACACGCATTTGTCACTCCCGGGAGTCTCTTTAAGATCAAATGCATGCAACTTTTTGATTCCTCCACTCTCTGTATTGCGACATAAGTCTCTCTGTGTATGGATTATTGTAACGATCGGTGTCAGCACGCAGAGAGAATCTGATTATTGGTGATCTGCAGTATCACCAAGAATACAGATATATACCTGATTATTGATGATCTGCAGAATCACCGATAATACAGATATATTGCTAACCTCTGGACACCTGGATAATGTGAGTGTTTGGTGTAACGGTAGTACTTTGAGTATAGCACAGGAAATTAGAGACAGTATGGGCAATACTGCTCTAGAGAAAAGGAAACCTTCCAGTAGCCTGAGACTCCCCAAGGGGCTGAGTCAGGGTGGAAGAAGGAAGGTCCAGAGAGTGAGTGACAATCAAGATAAATGTCACTGACTAATCTGGAGACTATCTCTTAATAGTAGAGATAGCTCTCGAGGTTGGGCAAGCTAGGTCGGCAACACACCGTCAGAGATCAGAGGAGTAGTCAGGAAAGCAATAGGTCATAACAGATATCAAATAATGCCTAGTCTGGGTGTGAGGTCCTTGGTGTTTACACCCTGGAACTAGTCTGATGTATAACAGAATGGATAACACAAGTTCCCTAGTCTGGGTGTGAGGTCCGTGGTCTCTACACCCTGGAACTGGTCTAAGCATAAACAGATTGATAACACAGGTTCCCTAGTCTGGGTGTGAGGTCCGTGGTCTCTACACCCTGGAACTGGTCTAAACATAAACAGATTGATAACACAGGTTCCCTAGTCTGGGTGTGAGGTCCGTGGTCTCTACACCCTGGAACTGGTCTAAGCATAAATAGAATACAATACAAGTAATCTGACTCAGTGTGAATTCCCAGGTCCACCTGGTTCAAACACACTGCAGGATCTGACTAAGGTCTGAGTGCTTCCACGTAGTGTTCGCAACAGCAGACAACTTGTGACTGTCCAGCAGCAACTATATATAGTGTAGCGCTCTCTGGCGCCACCTCTAAGTGATGGACCAATAGAAACTTGCTCTGGCGTCAGCTGACCAGCCTGGTCAGCTGGTCCCCTCTTGGCCGTCATAAAAGTTCTGCCTCTAAGCGCGTGCACGTGTATTCCTAAACCTGTGTGAACTAACAGACTCAGCCACACCAGACGCACGCTGCTGCGTGCAAACCGCCGCGCTGGACACGGACCCAGCCGCCTCGCTGTCAGAACATGCGGCGGCTTTTCCGCGTTCTGCCATGTTACCAGACGCACGCCTCAGAGTGCAAACCGCAGTGTTGGACGCGGAATCAGCCGCCTTGCTGTCAGAACGCGCGGCGGCTTTTCCGCGTTTTCTCACAGTACCCCCCCCCCTCCCCCCTGAGGAGTGGACTCTGGACAACTCCTACCCGGTTTTTCAGGATGTAGGTTATGGAACTCCCTTTTCAAGTCCTCTGCGTGCATACGATAGTCTGGCACCCAAGTTCTTTCCTCTATGCCATACCCCTTCCAGTGGACTAAATACTGCATGGAGTTCTGCACAAGCCGTGAGTCTAAGATCTTCTCAACTTCATACTCGGGTTGGTCATCCACCAACACGGGGGGGGGGGGGGAGTGGAATCCACGTGCACTGCCGGCTTGACTAAGGACACATGGAATGATCTCACACCTCGCATGCTGGTGGGGAGATCAATGGCATAAGTGACATTATTGATTTTCCTGGTCACCGGCAAAGAACCCACAAATCTGGGACCTAACTTGGGCGACAGTTGCTTCAGAGCCAAATGTCGTGTGGACACCCAGACCAAGTCTCCTGGACAGAATTCCCACTCTACAGAACGTCTCGTCAGCCTGTTTTTTCTGACTCTGAAAAGCCTTCACCAGGTTCTTCCTGACTATTCCCCAAATTTGTTTCAATGACTTTTGCCAATCCTCCAGGGCTTGAAACGGAGTAGAAGCCACTGGTAATGGGGTGAACTTAAGTAACCTTCCTGTCACCATCTGAAATGGGAAAAATCCTGAGGAAGAGCTTTTCAGATTGTTGTGTGCAAATTCTGCAAACGGCAAGAATTTGACCCAGTTGGTTTGTGCATCCGCAACATAACACCTCAGAAACTGTTCTAGAGACTGATTGGTTCTCTCGGTCTGGCCATTGGTCTGTGGGTGGTAGCCTGATGAAAAATAAAGCTCCATGTCTAACTGATGGCAGAATTCCCTCCAAAACTTGGAAACAAATTGGACTCCCCGATCTGACAATATATTTTCCGGAATGCCATGCAGCCGGAAAATATGCAGGATGAAGAGATCGGCCAATTCCTGGGCCGAGGGGAGTCCTTTCAGGGGAACAAAATGGGCCATCTTACTGAATCTATCGACTACCACCCAAATGACCGTCATGCCCTCAGACCTGGGGAGCTCACCCACAAAATCCATGGACAGATGGGTCCATGGTTCACTCGGGACTGGCAAGGGCTGTTATGTCCCCACAGGTGCCTGACGGGAGGGTTTGCTCCTTGCACACACTGCACAGTCTCTCACATACTCCTTGCAGTCAGTTGCCAATGATGGCCACCAAGCACACCTAGCAACAAGGTCCTGCGTTCTGGTGGCCACAGGATGCCCAGCATTCTTGTGGGAATGGAACAGCTGCAATATCTGTAGACGAAAAGGCAGTGGTACAAACATGACCCCTTCAGGCTTCCCCTCTAGTACATCCTGTTGGAATGGACCCAACGTCTCTGCCCAGTCCCTCCAGGTCTCAGTAGCTGCCAGGACCACTTTCTGCGGGAGAATGGTTTCTGGGTCTGAGGGCTGTGCTGTCTCGGGCTCGAAACATCTGGATAAGGCATCTGCCTTGATGTTTTTACTACCAGGGGTATATGTGATTACAAATCTGAATCTTGAGAAAAACAATGACCACCGGGCCTGTCGGGGGCTAAGTCTCTTAGCTCCCTCAAAGTATTCCAGATTCTTGTGGTCAGTGTAAACGGTAATAGTATGTTCTGCCCCTTCTAGCCAATGGTGCCATTCCTCAAAGGCCAACTTGATGGCTAGAAGTTCCCTATTGCCTATATCGTAGTTTTTCTCTGCGGGTGAAAATCTACGGGAAAAACAACCCAGAACGCTGAGACAGCACAGCCCCTACCCCTACCTCTGAGGTATCTACCTCCACGATAAAGGGAAAGGTGATGTCAACGTGTCTCAATATGGGTGCAGAACAGAACAATTTCTTCAGAGTGGAGAAAGCAGCATGAGCCTCAGGGGACCAGTGGTGAGCATCTGACCCTTTTTTGGTGAGACTGGTGAGCGGTGAGATAACCATAGAGTACCCCTTTATGAACCTCCTATAGTAGTTGGCGAACCCCAAGAACCTCTGGAGAGCCTTCAGTCCTACAGGTTGGGGCCACTACAAGACAGCTGAGACTTTAGCAGGGTCCATAGAGAGACCAGAGGTTGAAATTATGTACCCCAGAAAGGCGACGGAGGTCACCTCGAAAATGCACTTCTCCAACTTAGCATACAGCATGTTTTGTCTTAACTTCCGTAAAACAAACTTAACATGATCCCTGTGTTCTGAGAGGTTAGACGAGAAAATTAGTATGTCATCTAAATATACCAAGACAAATTTGCCTAAAACCTCTCTGAAAACCTCATTGATCAGTTCCTGAAAGATGGCCGGGGCGTTACACAACCTGAAGGGCATCACCAGGTACTCGTAATGCCCGTCGGGCGTGTTAAAGGCCGTCTTCCATTCATCGCCGTCCCTGATCCACACAAGGTTGTATGCACCCCTTAAATCCAACTTCGAGAAAATTTTAGCATCGGTGACCTGAGTGAATAAATCGTCTATCAAGGGCAAAGGTTAACGATTCTTTACTGTAATTTTATTTAAGCCCCGATAATCGATGCATAGACGGAGGCCTCCATCCTTCTTTTTCACAAAAAAGAAACCTGCCCCTGCTGGTGACCGAGAGGGACGAATAAAACCTTTAGCTAAGTTTTCTCGGATGTATTCTTGCATGGCTAATTTCTCTGGCCCAGATAAATTATAGAGATGACCTCTAGGGGGCATACAACCAGACCTGAGATCAACGGGGCAATCGAAAGGACGGCGTGGAGGAAGTTTATCTGCTGACTTGGGACAAAACACGTCCGCAAATTCTGAATACTGATCTGGCAAACCCTCCATGTGAATCTTGGTTTTACCTAAGGTTACCTTCGCTAGACAATGATGATAACAATGGGTAGACCAGCTTGTTAGCTGACCTGTAGCCCAATTGATCTGAAGCGAGTGAAGTTGTAACCATGGCATGCCAAGAATGATCGTGGAGGTTGTCATTCGTAACACCAGAAACTGTAAACTCTCTTTATGTAACACCCCTATGGTGACCCCCAACTCTGGGGTCTGAGACAGCCGGTGGTTACTCTGCAGAGGGGAATCGTCCACTGCAGTGACCAGAATCTGTTGTTTCAACGGGGAAATTGGGATCCCAAATTTCTTAGCAAATTCGTAATCCATAAAGGTGGCTGCTGAACCAGAGTCAACGAAGGCCTCAGTGGTCTCTGACTTATCCTTCCAAGATATAGTACAAGGGAGGAGTAAACGTTTATCGTCTAGAGGCAAAGCCTGCTTGGGACAACTCTGCACTATATGACCCACCTCTGCACAGTATAGACAGAGCTGCTCTGCTTCTCTGCGCCTCTGCTCCACCCGGGACAATTTCGACTGCCCAAACTGCATTGGTTCTGGTGGAGGTGAATCAGGTGGAGACGAATCAGGTGGAGATGAATCAGGTTGAGGCGCGGCGTAGGAAACATATCTCACATCGTTCCTACTCCGAGTCTGCCTTTGATAACGTAGGCGACGATCAACCCTGACTGCCAATGAAATGGCCTCATCAATAGACTTAGGTTCGGGGTGACCCAACATTAGATCAGAGACCGCGTCTGACAACCCTGACAAAAAACAGTCCAGAAGTGCGAATGAGTCCAATCTAGCTGAAACTGCCCATTTCCTGAACTCAGCTGCATAATTTTCCACCGGACCCTTGCCCTGCCGTAAGGTCTTGAGCTTCCGCTCAGCAGTAGAGGCAATGTCCGGATCATCATAAATTATAGCCATAGCTTTAAAAAATTCCTCAACTGAGGCTAGAGCCTCATTCCCTGGCTGAAGATTATATGCCCAGGTCTGGGAATCCCCTGACAACAGAGTCTTAATAAACGTAACTCTCTGTGCCACGGTTCCAGAAGAATTAGGTCTCAACTCAAAGTATGACAACACTCTATTTCTAAAATTCTGGAAGTCAGATCTGTGACGAGAAAACCTTTCAGGTAGAGGCATACGTATGTCTGTGCTAGGAGGAGATCGCACTGTGTTCACAGCCGTCTGAAAGACTTGTACAGACCCTGATAATGCGTTGATCTGAGTCTGGTGACTGTCCAGCACTCGGATGAAAGTTTCCACCAAGGTGGTGAGTGCATCAAGACGGCTGTAAAGTGCGTCCATTTGGGTGGTCTGCCGTTCTGTAACGATCGGTGTCAGCACGCAGAGAGAATCTGATTATTGGTGATCTGCAGTATCACCAAGAATACAGATATATACCTGATAATTGATGATCTGCAGAATCACCGATAATACAGATATATTGCTAACCTCTGGACACCTGGATAATGTGAGTGTTTGGTGTAACGGTAGTACTTTGAGTATAGCACAGGAAATTAGAGACAGTATGGGCAATACTGCTCTAGAGAAAAGGAAACCTTCCAGTAGCCTGAGACTCCCCAAGGGGCTGAGTCAGGCTGGAAGAAGGAAGGTCCAGAGAGTGAGTGACAATCAAGATAAATGTCACTGACTGATCTGGAGACTATCTCTTAATAGTAGAGATAGCTCTCGAGGTCGGGCAAGCCAGGTCGGCAACACACGGTCAGACAAGGTACATAGACAGAAGGCTGATTCGGTATCCAAGGCTAGCAGGGTTTGGCAACAGAATATCAGATATGCGAGGTACCGAATCAGAGATCAGAGGAGTAGTCAGGAAAGCAATAGGTCATAACAGATATCAAACAATGTCTAGTCTGGGTGTGAGGTCCTTGGTTTTCTTGAGCATACGGGTAGTCTTACCGTCGTAGTTAAGGCCGCAGAGGCATGTTATCATATAAACTACATATATGCTCTCACAGTTAATGAACGTCTGTATTTCATATGTTCTCCGCCCTCGTGCATCATGAAACACATTAGTTCAGTCAATCAGATGGCATACACTGCACTTCCCGCGTTTATACATTCCCATTGGCCTCAACGATGGTCCTAACCATATCCTCCTTGATTGTAGCTTTACCGATCGATATTCTGATTTAACAAGCATATTGCGGAAATTCGGTGCTCGTTTCGCTGCCATCTTTGGGTATTCGCCCACTGCTTCAATAATTCGTGGGTCTAGCCGCAGCAAGTGCCAGTGTTTTGCCATCACTTTTCTCAAGTGATTCCAATGTGTGCCATACTGTGTCACTAGTCTGACATGATTTTCTTTCTGTCTGTTGTCTTTCATTTTCCCTGTCAACAAATTTTCTCTAGGAGTCTCATCAACTCTTTGTCTTGCTCTGTTTAGGGTTTCATCATGATACCCTCTATTTCTAAAGCAATCACACATATCTTTAGCCTCATGCTCATAGTCCCCCCCTCTCTGTGCAGTTTCTGCGGACTCTAAGTAGCTGTCCCACTTGAATTCCTTGCAACAGAGAGGGGGAATGAAAACTTGTTGCATGAAGCAAGGTGTTCCCTGCAGGCGGTTTCCTAAACGTAGTAGGTTTTAATCTGTCGCCCTCTTTCTGGATCACAAGATCTAGGAAGCTGATCTCTTTGTCATTAATGTGTGTCAGGACAATGTTTCTATCATTCATATTTAAATGATCTAAGAACACTGCTAGTTTCCCTTCGGTACCTCTCCAGACCAAGAAGACATCATCCACATATCTTATCCAGGATGCGACGTGTGCCCCAAATGCAGCATTAGTGTACACCTCTTGGCGTTCCCATAAGCCTAGATGGAGGCATGCATACACCGGGGCACACGCCGCGCCCATCGATGTCCCCCTGATCTGGCAATAGTATGTCCTGTCAAATCTAAAACAGTTGCAAGAGAGAACCATCTCAATGAGATCCAGTATCAGCTGACACCTACATCTCTGTATCTTAGCGACGTTCCGTAAAAAGAATTCCGTCGCTGTCAATCCTACATGATGAATGATTGATGTATACAATCCTTGTACATCAATACCCACTAGGAGGTCAGCTAGACCTACCCATAGGTAATTTAGAAGGTACAAAACATGTCTCGTGTACCGTGCATATGAGGGCAACCCCTCTACTAGGTGTTTTAAATTCTCATCCAAGAAGGTAGCTACCCTCTCAAATGGACCACCAATTGCTGACACTATGGGTCTCTCCGATGGACATTCAGCGTTCTTATGGACCTTATGTCACAATACAGAGAGTGAAGGAATCAAAAAGTTGCATGCATTTGATCTTAATGAGACTCCCGAGAGTGACAAAGACTGTCATGTGTGTGAGTCACATATGCCACAGCCACAAGATGATGCACCACCACGATCCATAGTAGTGTTATGCTTTTGCCTGCCCCTGCCAGTCACATTTGTTAGAGTGAACCAGCCAAGGGATATTGGCACAAACCTAATGTTATCTTCTCTTTTTGCACACAGAGAACACACAAAATGTCCAGTACAGTGACATACCAGGAGATGCAATGTGAAGCTCTGGATGTGACTAGGCCATGTGGTGCAACAATTTTTTTTGTGAAAAGATTTGCCAATTTGCAATACCACGACAGTGGGTCAAAACAGAGCAAAATTGTTCTTTTCTTATGTATGTTGCTAATACCTCATATGTATACCTTATAAGACTTTTGTAAAGTACATAGAGAAATTCTAATTCTAATTCATTTATTATGCACCTGATGAAGGACAAAAGCCATTTTTTATGCCTGGATAAATAGGTCCCTTAACTATGTGCTCTTGTAGTTTACAGAATTATTTGAATTTCTCTATCTCCCTTGGCCGGTTTACTCTAACAAACATGACTGGCAGAGGCAGGAAAAAGCATAAAAGTACTAGGAATCATGGTAGTGCATCATCCCGTGGCCGTGGCATATGTGATCTTATGCAGAAGAAGAAAACTATTAATTCCCAAAATGCAGAAGAGGTGGTTGACTGGCTCACTCAGCATTCCACCTCTTCTACCTCTTATACTGCCAATGTTCCTGCACCCACCTCCTCATCCCTCAATACCACCTCCACCACCACAGCCACCCCACAAAATGAACCGGCTTGCTCAGGGAAGCTATTTACTCAGGCATTGATGGACAAAATTGACGTACAATCATCGGCATTGGATGAAGGAGAGGAGCAAGGCAGACACTCACAGGACAGTCCTCAGGCTACCACAAGGTGTCCCGACTGCTGCATCCTACTGTGGAATTTAAACTGTAAGCAATGTGGGTGATGATGAGTATCTTATAGTCTGGAAATATGGTACTTATTGTCTCACATAATTTCCATAACCTAAACTCATAAACACTGCATGCACCCTTTAAGCAAGATATAAGATAAAGGTCTTGATTGACAAAGCAACATTATACTGTGAAATATGATTTAATGTATTTTTATGTACAAGTAAAAGATTATGTACATAAAGTCTACGTCCATTATCTATAAAATAAAGAAAGGCAAGTGAGCGGATATTGTACAAGCATGCACAAACATTGCACCTGTTATCTGCTTGCTCGCCTGTTATCCCTTATATCAGTGGTGCCCAATGGATCGTCCGCGATCTACCGGTAGATCGCAACCACCTGATGAGTAGATAGCGGCCTCCTGGCCGCATCCTGTCAAAATCTGAAGGCTGTCAGATTTTGCTGCCGCTCGCATCAGGGAGAAGAGGGGAGAGGCAAAGCTAAAGGGGAGGTGTGGTTAGAGGGTAGAGGAGTGTAACGAATGGTGTCAGCAACACAGATTTTTTCTGATTATTGGTGATCTGCAGTATCACCAATAATACAGATACTGTACCTGATTATGTGTGATCTGCAGAATCACCAATAATGCTAATACAGCTAGACACAGGACACCCAATGTGATAGTGTTTGGTGCAACAGTAATCAGAGAAGTTATCTCCTGTGGGGCGGGAGATACAGACACTACTGCAGCCAAGGATTCCCTGAGGAGCAGGGAACCAGACTGCACTGCAGCCAGTGGACCCCTGAGGGGCAGGGTCACACTGACTGCCCTGCAAAGAGGAAAGTTGGTGGAATGAGTGATTATGATGGAACTGCAGCCGAGGATTCCCTGGGGAGCAGGGAATCAGATGGTATTGCAGCCAGTGGACACCTGAGGAGCAGGAACCACTGACTGGACTGCCGGAGTTATAACTGATTGGATGAGAGATATGATTAGACTGCAGCCAGGGACTTCCCGAGGAGTAGGGAATCAGACTGTACTGCAGCCAAGGATTCCCTGAGGGCAGGGAATCAGACTGTACTGCAGCCAGTGGACCCCTAAGTGATAGAGACCACTGGCTGAGCTGCAAGATGGTCTCCTGAGGAGCAGGTGACCCTAACCCTGTGCTTGTAGCTGGTGAACACCTGAAGAACGAGTGTCACAGATAGTGCAGTAAGGCTGACCCCCCAATGGTTGGGTGACAGCCAGGAAGGTCAGACAAGCAAAGTCGGCAACACACGGACAGATAAAGTACAGAGACGGAAGACTGATTCGGTATCCGGGTACAGGCAATGTCGGCAACAGGTAATCAGATAGGCGGAGGTACCGAATCAGTGAGCAGGAGAGTGGTCAGGAAAGCCAGAGATCATAACAGGTAACAGAATATAAATATCAATCCTAGTCTTAGGTGTGAGGTCCTTGGACTCAACACCTGGGAACTAGTCTAACAGATAAACAGTAGCAATGTAGCAATCTCCTAGTCTTAGGTGTGAGGTCCTTGGTCTCAACACCTGGGAACTAGTCTAACAGATGATTAATAGCAAAGTAGCAATCTCCTAGTCTTAGGTGTGAGGTCCTTGGTCTCAACACCTGGGAACTAGTCTAACAATGCAATAATACTTTTAAAGGTTAACACCAGAATTGGACTAGGTGTGAATTCCCAGCTCCGGCTGGTTCTAACACACTGTAAGATCTGACTGGGGTCTGAGTGTTCACACGTAAGTTTTCGCAACAGCAGACAACTTGCAACTGACAGGCAAGTCCTATATATACCTAGAGCGCTCCACAGCGCTGCCCCAGTCACTCAGCCAATCCGGAACCTAGCTGGAGTCAGCTGATCGGCATGATCAGCTGACTCCCCTTCTGCTAGCATAAAGGTCCTGTCGCCTGGCGCGCGCGCGTAGCTCTCAATCTGTGTGCACTAGAAGGACCAGGCGAACTAGCAGCATGTTGCTGCACGGCAGAAGCCGCCGGCTTGGACGCGGAGATAGCCGCCATGCCGCTTACCCACGTGGCGGCATCTCCACTATTCATTACAGTACCCCCCCCCCCCCCCTGAAGAGTGGACCCCGGACACGTCCTACCCGGCTTCTCAGGGTGTAAGTCATGAAACTCTTTCTTTAATTCCTCAGCATGCATGCGGCAATCCGGCACCCAAGTTCTCTCCTCCAGGCCATACCCCTTCCAGTGGACCAGATACTGTACAGAATTTTGCACTAACCGAGAATCTAAAATCTTCTCAATCTCATACTCAGGTTGGTCATCAACCATCACAGGGGGGGGGGGGGGGAGAGGAATCCACGTGCACTGCAGGCTTCAACAGAGACACATGGAATGATCTCACACCTCTCATGCTGGCTGGGAGATCAATTGCATAAGTGACGTCATTAATTTTTCTGGACACTGGGTATGGCCCTATAAATCTGGGTCCCAGCTTAGGTGACAGTTGTTTTAAAGCTAAATGCCGAGTAGATACCCACAGCATGTCCCCTGGAGAAAACTTTCACTCTATAGACCGGCGCTTATCTGCCTGTTTCTTCTGGGCCTGGAAGGCTTTCCCGAGATTCCTCTTAACCATTCCCCAAATCTCCCTCAATGCCCTTTGCCAGTCCTTCAAGGCCGGAAATGGGGTAGATGCCACACGTAATGGAGCAAACTTGGGAGGTCTTCCCGATACTACCTGAAACGGGGAAAATCCTGAAGAGGAACTCTTCAGATTGTTATGTGCAAATTCCGCAAATGGCAAAAACTTTACCCAATCGGACAGTGCATCTGCCACATAACATCTGAGAAATTGCTCAAGGGACTGGTTAACTCTCTCTGTCTGACCATTGGTCTGTGGGTGGTAGCCTGATGAAAACGAAAGGTTCATACCCAGCTGATGGCAATAGGCTTTCCAAAATTTTGACACAAACTGGACTCCACGATCTGACACCACATTCTCCGGAATTCCATGCAGCCGGAAAACGTGCTGGATGAAGAGATCAGCTAACTCGTGGGCCGAGGGGAGTCCTTTCAAAGGGACAAAATGGGCCATCTTACTGAACCTATCTACTTCCACCCAGATGACCGTCTTGCCTTCAGACTTGGGGAGTTCTCCTACGAAGTCCATTGACAAATGAGTCCAGGGTTCATTTGGCACTGGTAGGGGTTGTAGTGTACCCACTGGGGCCTGGCGAGAGGGCTTACTTCTTGCACACACTGAGCTCTCTCTTACAAACTCCTTACAATCTGTTGCTAGCATAGGCTTCCAAGCACATCTGGCCAGTAAATCCTGAGTTCTAGCAGCCCCAGGATGCCCCGCATTTTATGAGAATGGAATAATTGTAGGAGTTGTAGACGGAAAGGCAGTGGTACAAACATAACTCCCTTAGGCTTCCCCTCTGGAACATCCTGTTGATAATGGCCCGGGGTAGCCATCCAATCCTTCCAAGTCTCAGTAGCTGCCAAGACTATTTTCTGAGGTAGGATGGTTTCAGGGGTTGAAGGTTGCACTGTCTCAGGCTCAAAACACCTAGATAGAGCATCTGCTTTGATGTTTTTACTACCTGGTGTATACGTTATGACAAATCTGAATCTTGAAAAGAATAAAGACCAACGGGCCTGTCGAGGGCTAAGTCTTTTGGCCCCTTCTATATACTTCAAGTTCTAATGATCTGTATAGACTGTGATAGTATGCTCTGCCCCTTCTAGCCAATGCCGCCATTCTTCAAATGCTAATTTAATGGCCAAAAGCTCTTGATTGCCAATATCGTAGTTCTTCTCAGCAGGAGAGAACCTATGGGAAAAGTAAGCACAGGGGTGAAGCTTACCCTGCAAACCAGAGCGTTGAAACAGTACAGCCCAAACCCCGACCTCTGAGGCATCGACCTCCACTATGAAGAGGAAGGTGACATCCACATGTCTCAAAATGGGAGCAGAACAGAACAGTTTTTCCAATGTGGAAAAGGAAGAATGTGCCTCTGCTGACCAGTGGTAAGTGTCAGCCCCTTTTTTGGTAAGACTGGTGAGGGGTGACACTACAGAGGAGAACCCCTTGATGAATCTCCTGTAGTAATTGGCAAAGCCCAAAAATCTTTGGAGTGCCTTTAAACCCACAGGTTGTGGCCACTCCAAAACAGCAGAGACTTTCTCTGGGTCCATGGAGAGACCAGATACAGAGATAATATAACCCAAAAAATGAACGGAAGTGTCCTCGAAGAGGCACTTTTCTAACTTGGCATATAGCGAGTTCTGTCTTAATTTTTTTAAAATGAACTTGACATGTTTACGATGTTCGGTCAGATTAGGAGAGAAAATCAGTATATCGTCTAGATACACTAGCACAAATTTCCCCAGTACCTCTCTGAAAATGTCATTGTTTAACTCCTGGAAGACGGCAGGAGCGTTACACAACCCGAAGGGCATAACCAGATACTCGTAGTGCCCGTCGGGTGTGTTGAGCGCCGTCTTCCATTCGTCACCATCTCTGATCCGTACCAGGTTGTATGCACCTCGTAAATCCAATTTGGAAAAAATAATAGCATTGGTCACCTGAGCGAACAAATCGTCAATCAAAGGCAAAGGGTAACGATTTTTTACTGTAATCTTATTTAAACCTTGGTAGTCAATGCAGGGTCGGAGGCCTCCATCTTTTTTCTGCACAAAAAAAAAACCTGCCCCAGCTGGTGAACGGCAAGGGCGGATGAAGCCTTTGGCCAAATTTTCTTTGATGTACTCCTGCATTGCCACTTTCTCAGGTCCTGAAAGATTATAAAGGTGACCCCTAGGAGGCATACAACCAGATCTTGGGACAGTCGAAGCTACGGTGAGGCGGGAGTTTATCTGCGGATTTAGGACAGAACACATCCGCGAATTCCGCATACTGTACTGGCACTCCTTTAACCTGAATCTTGGTAGCACAAACAGTTACTTTCTCCAAACAATGATAATGACAATGGGCCGAGCAGCTCTTTAGCTGACCTGAAGCCCAGTCAATCTGAGGGGAGTGAAGTTGCAACCAAGGCATACCAAGGATAATGGTGGAGGTTGCCATTTGCAGGACAAGGATTTGTAAACTCTCTTTATGTAACACCCCTATATTACACACCAACAAAGGGGTTTGAGAAAGATGTTGTCTACTCTGTAATGGAGAGTCATCAACTGCAGTGACCAGAATCTGTCGGTCTAAAGGGAGTAAGGGAATTCCCAATCTTTTTACAAAATCTTAATCTAGGAAGTTGGCCGCAGAACCAGAGTCTACAAAGGCTTCTGTGGGGACAGTCTGCCCCTCCCATGTGATAGTCTTTTTCGAATAATCTGGAGGTACGATCCTTTATATTGTGAAGGATAAAAAACACAGTCCTTTTTCAGGGTAATCCACCTTACCCACCGACATTTATTTATAGCTTTAGAAGAGGACTATATAGACTGATGCAATCTCAAAAACGGCAGAAATATTCTGAAAAATATTTATTAACACATATAGAAAAATATCAAAAGCACATGATTCTTCAGTATCACAATGATTGGTCTTGGGAATACATGAAAAAGATTTAAATTTGACAAGTGGTTGCAGCTTGGCAGGTATTGAACTTCAAGGCAACGACACATGTTCGTTTCGGGCTTTTATGTAAAATTGTATATGCCCTTCATCAGGCCGTAATACCAAATTCTAAAAAATAAAAATATATAACAACGTATTAAAAACACAAAATACAATTCATAAAGTGCAACAAGAAAATTGTCGCACAGGAGAGACCACCACCAAGAGAGATAGTTTGTACCCCAGACTTAGTTCCAAACCTACATGCGTAGATCAGACCAGAAATTAATGAAGAAGATAATAAAAAGAAATGTGTGGAGATGAGGATAAAATAGACAAAAAAAATCAGAACCTAGGAATAAAAACCTAGGGAGAAAAGGTTCTAGGTTCCTAGGTTCTGATTTTTTTTGTCTATTTTATCCTCATCTCCACACATTTCTTTTTATTATCTTCTTCATTAATTTCTGGTCTGATCTACGCATGTAGGTTTGGAACTAAGTCTGGGGTACAAACTATCTCTCTTGGTGGTGGTCTCTCCTGTGCGACAATTTTCTTGTTGCACTTTATGAATTGTATTTTGTGTTTTTAATACGTTGTTATATATTTTTATTTTTTAGAATTTGGTATTACGGCCTGATGAAGGGCATATACAATTTTACATAAAAGCCCGAAACGAACATGTGTCGTTGCCTTGAAGTTCAATACCTGCCAAGCTGCAACCACTTGTCAAATTTAAATCTTTTTCATGTATTCCCAAGACCAATCATTGTGATACTGAAGAATCATGTGCTTTTGATATTTTTCTATATGTGTTAATAAATATTTTTCAGAATATTTCTGCCGTTTTTGAGATTGCATCAGTCTATATAGTCCCCTCCCATGTGATAGAGCAGGGAAGGAGCAGATGATTATTGTTTAGAGGTAAAGACTGCTCGCCTAGGGTATTACCTCCGACTACACCTAGGCAGCAGCGTTTCCCGACTTCTTAGGACAATTCTGAACCATGTGACCCTCCTCAGCACAGTATAAACAGAGTCTTTCTGATTTCCTGCGATTCTTTTCCACCTGCGTCAGTCTCGAGTGTCCGATTTGCATCGGCTCAGGCGGAGGTGACGAGGTTGGAGAGGAGGCGTAGGAGACATATCTTACAGCATTTCTACCCCGGGACTGTTTTTGATAGTGTAAGCGGCGATCTACCCGTACAGCCAAAGAAATTGCCTCATCAATGGTTTTGGGCTCAGGATGTCCCAACATCAAATCAGAAACTGCATCAGATAAACCTGACAAAAACAGTCCAACAGTGCATATGTTCCCCATCTCGCTGATACAGCCCATTTCCTTAATTCTGCTGTGTAAACCTCTACCGGATCTCGGCCCTGACGCAGGGTCTTTAGCTTCCGTTCAGCGGTAGAAGCTATATACGGATCATCATATATAATGGCCATGGCCTTAAAAAAATCCTGAACTGATAACAGAGCCTCATGCCCTGCATGAAGACTATATGCCCATGTTTGTGAATCCCCTGATAAAAGGGTCTTTATAAACGTAACTCTCTGAGTCTCAGTTCCCGACAAGGTGGGTCTCAACTCAAAATATGATAGCACTCGATTTCTGAAATTCTGAAAGTCAGATCTATGTCCAGAAAACTTTTCAGGTACAGACATGCGAAGGTCTGTAACTGGAGGGGATCGCACTGCATTCACAGCCGTTTGGAGGACCTGTATTGACCCAGACAAAGCTGTGATCTGAGTCTGTTGGCCATCAAGCACCCTGATTAGATTATCCACCGAAGTAACTAATCCGTCAACTCGGCTGTGTAGTGCGTCCATATTGTTTTGGTCTGCTGTTCTGTAACGAATGGTGTCAGCAACACAGATTTTTTTCTGATTATTGGTGATCTGCAGTATCACCAATAATACAGATGCTATACCTGATTATGTGTGATCTGCAGAATCACAAATAATGCTAGTATAGCTAGATACAGGAAACCCAATGTGATAGTGTTTGGTGGAACAGTAATTAGAGAAGTTATCTTCTGTGGGGCGGGAGATACAGAAACTACTGCAGCCAAGGATTCCCTGAGGAGCAGGGAACCAGACTGCACTGCAGCCAGTGGACCCCTGAGGGGCAGGGTCACACTGACTGGCCTGCAAAGAGGACAGTTGGTGGAATGAGTGATTATGATGGAACTGCAGCCGAGGATTCCCTGGGGAGCAGGGAATCAGATGGTATTGCAGCCAGTGGACACCTGAGGAGCAGGAGCCACTGACTGGACTGCCGGAGTTATAACTGATTGGATGAGAGATATGATTAGATTGCAGCCAGGGACTTCCCGAGGAGTAGGGAATCAGACTGTACTGCAGCCAAGGATTCCCTGAGGGCAGGGAATCAGACTGTACTGCAGCCAGTGGACTCCTAAGTGATAGAGACCATTGGCTGAGCTGCAAAATGGTTTCCTGAGAAGCAGGTGACCCTAACCCTGTGCTTGTAGCTGGTGAACACCTGAAGAACAAGTGTCACAGATAGTGCAGTAAGGCTGACCACCCAAGGGTTGGGTGACAGCCAGAAAGGTCAGACAAGCAGAGTCGGCAACACACGGACAGATAAAGTACAGAGACGGAAGACTGATTCGGTATCCGGGTACAGGCAATGTCGGCAACAGGTAATCAGATAGGCGGAGGTACCGAATCAGTGAGCAGGAGAGTGGTCAGGAAAGCCAGAGATCATAACAGGTAACAGAATATAAATATCAATCCTAGTATTAGGTGTGAGGTCCTTGGTCTGAACACCTGGGAACTAGTCTAAAAGATAAACGGTAGCAATGTAGCAATCTCCTAGTCTTAGGTGTGAGGTCCTTGGTCTCAACACCTGGGAACTAGTCTAGCAGATGATCAGTAGCAAAGTAGCAATCTCCTAGTCTTAGGTGTGAGGTCCTTGGTCTCAACACCTGGAAACTAGTCTAACAGATGATCAGTAGCAAAGTAGCAATCTCCTAGTCTTAGGTGTGAGGTCCTTGGTCTCAACACCTGGGAACTAGTCTAACAATGTAATAATACTTTAAAGATTAACACCGGAATCGGACTAAGTGTGAATTCCCAGCTCCGGCTGGTTCTAACACACTGTAAGATCTGACTGGGGTCTGAGTGTTCACACGTAAGTTTTCGCAACAGCAGACAACTTGCAACTGACAGGCAAGTCCTATATATACCTAGAGCGCTCCACAGCACTGCCCCAGTCACTCAGCCAATCCGGAACCTAGCTGGAGTCAGCTGATCGGCATGATCAGCTGACTCCCCTTCTGCTAGCATAAAGGTCCTGTCGCCTGGCGCTCTCAATCTGTGTGCACTAGAAGGACCAGGCGAACTAGCAGCATGTTGCTGCACGGCAGAAGCCGCCGGCTTGGACGCGGAGATAGCCGCCATGCCGCTTACCCACGTGGCGGCATCTCCGCTATTCATTACAGTACCCCCCCCTGAGGAGTGGATCCCGGACACGTCCTACCCGGCTTCTCAGGGTGTAAGTCATGAAACTCTTTCTTTAATTCCTCAGCATGCATGCGGCAATCCGGCACCCAAGTTCTCTCCTCCAGGCCATACCCCTTCCAGTGGACCAGATACTGTACAGAATTTTGCACTAACCGAGAATCCAAAATCTTCGCAATCTCATACTCAGGTTGGTCATCAACCATCACAGGGGGGGGGGGGGGGGGGGGGAGGAATCCACGTGCACTGCAGGCTTCAACAGAGACACATGAAATGATCTCACACCTCTCATGCTGGCTGGGAGATCAATTGCATAAGTGACGTCATTAATTTTTCTGGACACTGGGTATGGCCCTATAAATCTGGGTCCCAGCTTAGGTGACAGTTGTTTTAAAGCTAAATGCCGAGTAGATACCCACAGCATGTCCCCTGGAGAAAACTTCCACTCTATAGACCGTCGCTTATCTGCCTGTTTCTTCTGGGCCTGGAAGGCTTTCCCCAGATTCCTCTTAACCATTCCCCAAATCTCCCTCAATGCCCTTTGCCAGTCCTTCAAGGCCGGAAATGGGGTAGATGCCACAGGTAATGGAGCAAACTTGGGAGGTCTTCCCGATACTACCTGAAACGGGGAAAATCCTGAAGAGGAACTCTTCAGATTGTTATGTGCAAATTCCGCAAATGGCAAAAACTTTACCCAATCGGACAGTGCATCTGCCACATAACATCTGAGAAATTGCTCAAGGGACTGGTTAACTCTCTCTGTCTGACCATTGGTCTGTGGGGGGTAGCCTGATGAAAACAAAAGGTTCATACCCAGCTGATGGCAAAAGGCTTTCCAAAATTTTGACACGAACTGGACTCCACGATCTGACACCACATTCTCCGGAATGCCATGCAGCCGGAAAACGTGCTGGATGAAGAGATCAGCTAACTTGTGGGCCGAGGGGAGTCCTTTCAAAGGGACAAAATGGGCCATCTTACTGAACCTATCTACTTCCACCCAGATGACCGTCTTGCCTTCAGACTTGGGGAGTTCTCCTACGAAGTCCATTGACAAATGAGTCCAGGGTTCATTTGGCACTGGTAGGGGTTGTAGTGTACCCACTGGGGCCTGGCGAGAGGGCTTACTTCTTGCACACACTGAGCTCTCTCTTACAAACTCCTTACAATCTGTTGCTAGCGTAGGCCTCCAAGCACATCTGGCCAGTAAATCCTGAGTTCTAGCAGCCCCAGGATGCCCCGCATTTTATGAGAATGGAATAATTGTAGGAGTTGTAGACGGAAAGGCAGTGGTACAAACATAACTCCCTTAGGCTTCCCCTCTGGAACATCCTGTTGATAATGGCCCGGGGTAGCCATCCAATCCTTCCAAGTCTCAGTAGCTGCCAAGACTATTTTCTAAGGTAGGATGGTTTCAGGGGTTGAAGGTTGCACTGTCTCAGGCTCAAAACACCTAGATAGAGCGTCTGCTTTGATGTTTTTACTACCTGGTGTATACGTTATGACAAATCTGAATCTTGAAAAGAATAAAGACCAACGGGCCTGTCGAGGGCTAAGTCTTTTGGCCCCTTCTATATACTTCAAGTTCTAATGATCTGTATAGACTGTGATAGTATGCTCTGCCCCTTCTAGTCAATGCCGCCATTCTTCAAATGCTAATTTAATGGCCAAAAGCTCTTGATTGCCAATATCGTAGTTCTTCTCAGCAGGAGAGAACCTATGGGAAAAGTAAGCACAGGGGTGAAGCTTACCCTGCAAACCAGAGCGTTGAAACAGTACAGCCCCAACCCCGACCTCTGAGGCATCGACCTCCACTATGAAGAGGAAGGTGACATCCACATGTCTTAAAATGCGAGCAGAACAGAACAGTTTTTTCAATGTGGAAAAGGAAGAATGTGTAATACTTTAAAGGTTAACACCGGAATTGGACTAAGTGTGAATTCCCAGCTCCGGCTGGTTCTAACACACTGTAAGATCTGACTGGGGTCTGAGTGCTCACACGTAAGTTTTCGCAACAGCAGACAACTTGCAACTGACAGGCAAGTCCTATATATACCTAGAGCGCTCCGCAGCGCCGCCCCAGTCACTCAGCCAATCTGGAACCTAGCTGGAGTCAGCTGATCGGCATGATCAGCTGACTCCCCTTCTGCTAGCATAAAGGTCCTGTCGCCTGGCGCGCGCGCGTAGCTCTCAATCTGTGTGCACTAGAAGGACCAGGCGAACTAGCAGCATGTTGCTGCACGGCAGAAGCCGCCGGCTTGGACGCGGAGATAGCCGCCAT
Source organism: Hyperolius riggenbachi (assembly GCF_040937935.1). Lineage (NCBI taxonomy): Eukaryota > Metazoa > Chordata > Amphibia > Anura > Hyperoliidae > Hyperolius > Hyperolius riggenbachi. The sequence continues at coordinate 135,714,541 of NC_090647.1, read as the reverse complement.
GCCGCTTGCCCACGTGGCGGCATCTCCGCTATTCATTACAAGGAGCCAATGAGGAGACAGGTCTCCTCCCCTCCAGGCTGCTTGTGAGCCATGTGTCTCTTCCCCGCCAGGATGCCTGCGTGCGCAGCGTCTTCTCCCCCTAGTCTGCATGTGAGGCAGAGTGATGTGGGCAAATAGCTTCAGGAGGATTCTTAAGCTATTTGCTATTCTTGTATGTCTGAAGGGGGAGAAGGATTGTGGACTGCCTAACTGCCGGGATAGGGAGGAGGGATTTGTTATACTGTGAAGGGGAGAAGGCTTTTGTAATGTATTCCCTAGGGTTGATGGGGGGGGGGGGGGGGCGGCTAGAATACTGTGACTGCCTATGCATGCTGGGGGTCGTTGTGGCCACATCGGTTTTAAAAATAGCTTGCGAGCCAAAAAAGTGTGGGCACCCCTGCCTTATATAGTCAATTGACACTAAAATTTGAGTGTTAAGACATTTCTTGTTTAACCTGTTTCTTAAGCAACTTGCATAAATCCATGTTACATCATAATACTGCTTTGAGAAATAAACCCCACGAAATAAAGCCATGAAGATTGCTTTTAGATATCATTTAAAAAAGTAATAGTTACCGCTAATCAAGAACTTTTAATCAAGAAGCAAAATTAGGTTAATATTCATTTTTATAGGATTACTTTATTATTTCTCAATGCTAGTACAATGAATGGCAAGTGAGACTACTTGAAGATCATCACACAGTCCAACTTTTAAAGACCCCTCGGTGTTGAATAAATAATTCTATTAAAATTTCTTCTTTTATCCCCGAACTGATAACATTTCTTGATTAATTTGTTTGGCTTCCCATTGATCCTAGATTAGTCAGCTAGACACAGACAAATACGGTGTGTCCAACAGACTAAAATACTGTAAATAAATGTGTTATGCGGTAGATGAGATTAAACACTCTCATGACATCTAAGGAAGCTAAGAACACCTGCAAAGATTCTGAACTACACCAGAAAACCATCGTAAAGGCAGCAAAGGATCTGAGAGTCTGATGTCAGGCTTAGATGTTAAGAAAACTACCCTTCCAACAGAAAACCTGACGGACAAAAACTGATGTATTATAAAAAAATACAGAACCACAATTTGCAGTGAATGAAAACTGCATGTTCAAATGATTAGTATTTTCAGAGATAAAACAGGATTAAATTAGGATCTCCAGATTAGATTGTGAGGGAATGTTAAAGTGGTCTGAAACTCTGCATTTCTTCTTTGCTAGAAAATATTATTTACAGCCTTAAACCTACTAGCACAAAAACAGTTAAATTTAGCTCTTTGTTTTGCAGTGGAAAGTTCCTTCAGCTTATGATCCGTATCGGAAGCGATGATAACATTATCTTTTGTTTACATTCCTTAGTTGATACAATTAGTTACAGCCAGCCATGTGCAGAAATAAAGCTGCTCGGGAGCTGACAAGCAGAGACATATGAGAAATCATCACTAGATAGCTGCTGTATTTATAATTAAAATCTATTAATAAACTGCAATGGCAGCTTACAGAACAGATAAACTGTACTTTTGGACCTTGTAATTTGTAAACAGGCAATATTACTTGTGCACAAAAGCATATATGATAGCTGTGTGGGTAATAAAACATAGGAAAACACATTTTTTTAAATGTTATGTCAGAGGTTTATTCCACTTTTTGTTGCATACACATGTATTGACTTATGTCACCCGTCAGGGGTCAGGACCCAATCTCCTAGGACGACATCGATGGCTGGCCTGTAGAGATGCATGTCAGCTATGTAGCTTATGATGCGTTCTGTTGCTCTGCAGAGGGACGGGGGAAATCGGAGCAGCGTGTGCAATCGGCCGTCACAGGGGTGATCTGATCCACTGAGAGGATCACTCACAACTTGGAGGTTGGAGGTCGGTGGCCACTATACACACGCTTGAGTATCAGCTGAGGCTCGCATTATTGGTCATCTTAGTCAAGCGAGTGTACAGTCCTTCAGTGAGAAGCGCTATACAAATGCTAAATAATAATAATAATAATAAAAAATTATAAAAGCTAAAGGGAAAGTGAAAGAGTAAGTTAATAATTATGTGGTAAATGTAAAGAAACAAAAACAAAAAAGATTAGCAAATAGGATAGAAAAGGCAAACATTGGGGAGTTGAAGATAGGTGAGGAGGCATGAATGTGGGTGATGGTTGGAGGGGAATTTGTAAATTGTAGATCAGGTGGAGAGGCTTAGAATAAATATGAGCAAAGGTGGCCACTTAAAAACAAACAGGAAATTTGTTTAGATTTCTTGAACGAATACAAGAAAAAGCTTTACAATTTTTTCTGTTTAACAAATAATTGTTATCAAATTGATGTAAAATTGCATAAATCCATTGCATCACGTCTGGCCACTTTTAGATAGGTGGATGTAGTGGAAGTAAACACATTGGCCTCGATTCATAAAGCATTACCGCATGCAGTAATGCAGAAAACAGCTGACTTTACCGACCAGTGAGGTAAATTACCGACTTGAGCAGTAAATGTCAGCAAATTATAAAATGCGGTAAAGCCCCCGGTGATTACTGGCAGCTCTGATGTGGCGGAAACTGTGCGGGAGCCGTGAATCACAGAAGCAGAGAGGGATAACCTATGACTGTCAGGAGCAGAGAGCCAATAGAAACAGCTCCTGTCTACTGCAAGTCCTGCTGAATGGCTGTGACATGTTCTCAGGATGGTCAAGCTTTTGTACCCCCCCCCCCCAGACAGCGGAGGAGAGAGCAGAAACAAAAGAGGTTTCACCTGCAGCCCTTCAGACGTTTAAACCTTTAGGTTCATATTTGAAGATGTAGAGGAGCAAGTGGGGAAATCACCTAAGCTTGGTGTGTGTGGTTAATGTTTCTCGGAAATTCATCTAAACTTTGGCAATAAAATTAAACTTTAAGAAAGACTAATGGACAGATTCAAAGGGAGCAGAAGGAGTGTAACAAACATCTACATTCTAAAGGGATGTCGGGGATGCCTCCTACTATTGTAACACCGTCACTGCACGGAACAACAAGTAACAAAACATAGACAACTCCACACTCTTCTGCTGATACCAAACAGGTTTTTGCGAATTGAAGCCCATTTTTTCAGTAAATTACCAGACTTCTACCGTACCTGTGATAATCTTTATGAATTAGCAAACAAAAGTCTAAAATACCGAATGTGGTATTTTACTGACCTGATTTTTTTTTATCGCAAAGCCCTTGAGTCCCTTGATCCACATTGAGGCCAATGTGGATGGTACGAGACATGGCTGGTAATGGGGGATGGGCAGGAAAGCTAAGACTCATAGTGGCATGGTAGGACACATGACAGGCAGGTATATAACGACAGGTATGGACAAGAGGGGTGAGTTAGAGTTGACATGATGAGGTGGAATGGTAGGTGAGAGATGGTTGGGCAGGAGGCTATCGGTAGAGGACACAAGTGGTAGAAGAAGGGCTGTAGCAATAGTCATAGAAACCATAGTAGCTGCTACAGGGCTGAGACTTAATGAGGGCCTGCAGTTACCTCATCATTTTCAAACTGCCTTTACCTTTTGATTGATTTCCTAATCATTTTAGGTTGGATGATCACCCTAGAAGCTAGGAAACTAACTACCACTTTTGATTCTGGAGACTTCTCTGCTACCTGTTTTAGCAAAAAATTAAGAATTTGGCTGCTTTTACTTTAACTCTCAGTGCAAAAAGATTTAACAGCCATAACCAAAGGCTTGCATTAATTTAGCGACTAGTTATGCACATAAACTATTGCATTTGTGTAGCAGGCACATAAATGAACATTCCTTTTATTATTTTATTAAGTGATTTATCAGACTTTTACAGCTACCGCTTATGCCTAGCTGAGGAAGTGAGGTAATGTATGCTGCAAGACTTTACTGATAATCCACAGAATAACTCGACTTTTGTTATGCATTAAAAGCCTCTCTGCAACTTGAAACTAAGTAAATTAATTTTATTAAAAAAGGGGCATGTCCTCCCTTAAAAAACTCCATCCACAGCAGTATTGGAAAGGTGGCTCCAAAACAGAGTGATAATAAAGACGGGATTCCAGAGAAGAGCTAGATGGCAAAAAATTCCCCTTCATTTGGTTTTGATTGACTTTGTAAACTAGACAAATGTGTACAGGGTCTCAGGAGAAAAGCAAGTCATTTGGGCACTGGAGGCGACGAAGATGTGTGGGCGCCACCATATTGATGCACCCATGTTGATAGATGCGATTAGCGGTCAAAAGCATATTGAGTAAAAGTGGCTATATATCAAGCGACTTGGCAGATGACCCACCATACCATCCGATTTGCTAATTATTATTGAATCGGATGAAAATCGGTACAGCCAAGAGCACACCTGATCAACGATGCAACCAATTTTGGGCCAAAATTGGTTGCATGTATCAGTCGGATATGCTGCAAGATGTAAGGCCATTGGTTATGGAGTATGATATTGGGACAAGCGCGCCGATAATAGGATGGAACCCCCGGTGCTGTCACCCCAATGTAAAATGTTCCCTCCTGGTGAGTGTCCGTTGCAGTATACTTTGGCTGTCCGTGTCCGCCATGGGCTCCGTCTTCATACACGCGCCCCACGTGGATGCCGGTGTAACATGGGCGGGTGTGTGACGTCACACACGCGACCATGTATACGCTGGCAACCACGATGGGCGCGTGTATGAAGATGGAGTCAGTAGCGGACCAGGACAGGTAAAGTATACTGTACTGAGTACCATGGGGTAACCTTTTACATTGGGGGGACAGCAAAGGGGGCAGCGAGGAAGCGGATGCAGCATCACGAGCCTGATTCACGAGAGAGTTCTTGCTGAAATTGATTGGTAATCGACCTGCGGTGTATGGGCAGGCAACAGATATCTCTCTGATCAGATTTGATCAGAGAGAGATCTGTCTCTTGGTCGATCTGCCCAGAGAACAAAGTCTCCAACCCCAATGGAAGCAGGAGGCACCTCTCTCTGTCATATTTATATGCAAGAAATGGAACATACATACATAACATACAGAATTACCCCTCACTAGATAATTATTATTTACATTTTTTCAGAGCCACCTCTGAAATGAATAATTTCTCCTGCAAGACCTTTATAATGTCAGATGACTGAGAAATTAATACCCAGAGCACCACCCACCGACTGATGATAAAAAGTAATTAGAGCATTATCTTTTTTTTTTCCATATCGCCTCTTTCCAGCGAAGATTCCGGACAATGTTTCCTTTTCATTTTTCTTCCAAATTCCCGGGTATTGCTAGCGGCAGGGCACTCACCTACTTAATTAGCTGGAGATAACCTCACCATCACTCTTTGCCTCCCAAGAAAGCAACATGCAAAGCGGGCATAATTAGTGGCAGGCACACACACAGGCAGGTAGCGCTCTAATTGACTGTTTACTTTCTTTACAGTGATGGAAAGAGGAAAAACCTCAGCGCTTTCAAGGAAAAAGCAACTTAATTGCATATTTGACATTTTCCCAGGCGGGTGAGAATAGGACAGATACAGGAAATAATAATGCCGGATAACATTTTAATTTAGAAGATGACAGCGCTTGTACGACTCTTTCTGTTCAAACTGTGCGGCTTTTACATTTTGGGGGATTTTTTTCTATGGTTCCTTATTAGCGATTTCTGTATGGATCGGGTAGAAGTGATGCTTACAGATAAAGAAATAAAAAGCAGAACATTTTTTCCTTCAAAAAGATTTTATCCACAGCTTAGTGGTGACATGGATAGATTGTGATCTACTAGATCATCTGTGGCATCAGACTTTGCATACAGCATGTTATAATTTGTGCTGTTTTAAAATTAAACAATGATTATTATGTATAACTTGGGATATAGATGAGCAGTAGGGATGGTAAGAAATGCCGATTTCCGATTCCACGGAAATTCCGATTTCTGCCAATGCCGATTACGAATTCTGAGGGTTTCTGATTTCCAATTTCTGAGTTCTGATTGGCCAAATACTTCCAAGCTGACTCTGCATTCTCTGATTGATTCAGTCCTTTCGAGTTCTGTGATTGGGATAAAAACTACTGAGTTGTGATAATGCAATATTTTAATGGAAATCCAATTTCTGAAGAGTCTTTGTGTTGGTATTTTTTTTTTTTGCATTCTCTGATTCGCCAAACACTTCCAAGTTGACTGCATTCTGTAATTGGTCCAATGCTTCCGCTTCCAAGTTCCAGGATTGGGCTAAAATTACTGAGTTATGGTAATACGGTATTTCCAATCGGAACTGCAGATTACTGATCAGAATCCAAATGAGTATCCCTAATAAGCGAAGTAATGGGGTAACTTGCAAATGTGAGCACTGCCCCAACCTTAGCTGTGTACTATGTTCAACTTATTACAACTGAACATTAGCACTGAGGAAGACAGTAGGGATGAGTGAAAATGCCTCTACCAGTGGCAAACATTTCTTCAAGCTTCAGGTAGTACCACCAATTTTTGCAAAACCAATTTTGCAAATTACATTAAAGTTAATCTTCTGACTTTAAATGTAGTAACAAAGCCCCTATATATATGATAGAACTAATAAAATGTGCTAGATATGTATAAGAGAACTGTGGCAACAAGGGGAAACAAATAACAAAGACCTTGTGGTTTTTCAGAAAATCACAGCTAAAGTGGCAGCAGGCAAATAGGACATTTGTGTGATGTGTGATGGACAGCTATCAGAAAGCAGCATAAACATTAGGACATGGAGGCAGGACCTCAGATTGAGAAAGCGTCACACACATGTCAACACTGCCCACTAGCAGCAGTCTCTGTCATCAATGAGCAGGAGACCGCATTGCTATCATGAATTGGATGACATCTGGAATGAATGCCTCCCATAAAGGTGTCTAGAAGGAGTGGGGTGAGTTAGAAACATTATGCCCAAGGATGGATGACCTCAGATGGAGCACGGGTCAGTGTGAGTAGTAGTGGTAGTAGTGTGTAGTTTTCCTGAGTTCTCTCCTAGGTTGTATTCTCAAAATTGTCAATAAAATGCCATTTAAACCACTAGCAAGCAAGGAAATACTCAAAATAATGTTGATGGTAATTTTTTACCAGATTTTTGGTACTTTTTTTAGCTGCAGAGTGCTGAAAAGTTATTTTAAATAGAAGATGAAAAATGATCTCCTAGGAGAAAACTCAGAAGAAAAAGTTAATTGCATGTGGGCCACTGTGTCTCTTTCAGAAGCTCTCATTTATTTATTTTATGCATCTCCGCTCTCCGTAAGATTTCTTTACAAGCTTTCAAAACTTTAAAGGAAGCCAAAGAGTTTGTAAAGGAAATAATCAATACTTACCCGGGGCTTCCTCCTGCCACATAAACATGTGTGAGTCCATCGCCGTCCTCCCGCGGTCTTACGATCAGCTCTGGACCTCCCACGCATGCACAGTAGACCAAGACTTACGTAACTGAGCAAGTTACCAGGGCTGATCGCGGCTGAACAGCAGACCGCGGGAGGACGGTGAGGGACTCACACGTGTTTATGGGGCGGGAGGAAACCCGAGGTAAGTATCGATTATTTCCTTTACAAGCTTTCTGGATAACTTTAAGTTTCTCCTTTAGGCCTGTTTCAGAACTGAATCAGAACCATACAAAGTAGTGTCACATACAGATATGATTTTCTAGGGTATATCACAATCTGACACCATGTTACAATCTTCCTCTTTTTGAAATGTAAAGGATCTCATAAACCTTAGGGAGTAGATTTTTCTTTTTACATGCCTGGAGGAAGAGGATGTTGCTGTCGAGTTGTGCCAGTTTCGTTGTCAGGTTCCTAAGTTCTATTTTGTACCTAGTCAGTTGTAAAATCTGCCAGTTGTGTGTGGTCCGGTATCATGGTGAGAATCCCAAGACATAATCGTGCAATGTCCATTACGCATAGATTTACATGCACAGTATCTTCCCCATTAAGTGCCAACATCATTGCAGCATAATTAATTACAAAATTAAAAGATGATTAAGCCAAAGTATCATCCACAAATCTGGTGGCTATTCTCTTATGACTATGGGTAAGACTTAACAAAAAATGTGAATCTCCCCAATTATTTTTGTTGTTTGTAGACATAAAAAGTCCCTTAGCGATGAAATGTACATAGGTCCCTAATGCAAGTAACGTTTTGATGACATATATTGCTTTATGCATTCTCATTGATCTAACCTAGTTTAGTGAAAAGGAAAACGGGTGGATTTGAAAATAATATTTTTTCGAAGGATTAATTTCAGCACAATGCTTTGAAAGAATGAAGCTGTCAACTGCGTTCCCTGTTAGTGTTTCCAAAGACCAGGTAAACAGAGAATGACAAAAAAAATGATGTGCTGTGCCAAAGTGACACATTGTGAAAAATTCACAGTGCTCACATGACTGTCTTTTATAATGCGTAGGCATATATTCCTTTCTTCTTCTGCTTCCTCCATGTGCATCTGATTTATTGCAGAGGCCTTTAAGATCTTGCTTCTGCAGTCCTTCTACAATGAGTTCTGTCAATATGGGGTTTATTGAAAGCTTTCAGGATCTCTGCATTTATCTAGCATTAGCATGACCCAAAGTCACAAAGTAAATATATTTTTCCTAGTGTTTATATAACAACTTATGTGTTGCATGGACTGCCAACACAGGCTGAAATAATTTGCATTGCACTAAACTGTATTAACATTAATTTGTTTCCCTTTGTATATTCTTGTACATTACTGGACATACCTAGATGCACCTACATGATTCTTAGTAAACCTTACAGAATAAACTCCACCTTAAGAAAGGAATCCCCTATGGTATACAGATCTACAGGCCTCTAGAGCCCCTTTCTAGATAAGTTTAAGTACTGTATATTCCTGCGTATAAGACTACTTTTTAACCCTTGAAAATCTTCTGAAAAGTTGGGGGTTGTCTTATACGCCGGGTGTCATTGATGCGAGGTGATACGCCCTCTCCTGTTACCGCCTCTCAGATCTCCCTGCTGAGGGAGCGCAATCTATTCTTCCATACCGCTCGGATAAACAGATAGACAAGGAGAGCTGACCAGTCTACTTAAGGAGAGTTGACCAATGCCACAAGTCAATTGACTATATACTGTTATATACTGGGTAACACATACAGTACAGCACCAGTATCTGTTCATACAGAGCACCAGTACATGATTTTTTTTTTTTTTTATTTGGTGTGCGTTGGAAGAGGGGTAGTCTTATACGGCGAGTATATCCCAAACTCTATATTTTAACTTGAAAAGTTGGGGGGTCGTCTTATACGCCCAGTTGTCTTATACGCCGGAATATACGGTATATCAAATAATGGCATTCTCACTTTAAAAGGAACTTGAGGTGTGAATCCTATGGAAGCTGACATTTATTTCCTTTAAAACAACACCAGTTGCCAGGCATCCTGATGATCTTTCTCATCAGTAGGGTCTATATCACACGCCTGAAACAAGCATGCAGTTAATCTTGTCAGATTTGTCATAGAGATATGATCCGCATGCTTGTTTACGGTCTATGGCTTAAAGTATTAGAGGCAGAGTATCAGCAGGACAGCCAGGCAATGTGCATTATTTACAAGGAAATAAACATGTCAGCCTCCAGAGCCCTCTCACCTTTAACTACTTGCCGACCGCACCACGCCGATGGGCGAGGACACGAAGGCACCCCCAGGACCGCCTAACGCCGATTGGTGTAAGGTCCTGCTTTCCTGGAGATCGCGGGTGCTGATGCGTGCGCATCTCCGCTTGGTAGGGGGAGCTCCTCCCCGCCTTCAGTCTCCCAGCGCCGATCAACGCTCGGAGACTGTTAGATGGCAAAACCGCCGTCTTTTATTGCCGTACAGCGCTGCGATCTAAGGCAGCGCTGTACTGGGGACAGCCGTGTGACACGGCTGTTCCCCTGGGAGACCTGGCAGTGATCGGCTGTCATTTGGGGCAAAGCATGATTTACCCCCGCCATGCTTCACAGTAGGCAAGGAGTTCTTTTCTTCATAGGCCTTGTTCTTCCTCCTCTAAACATAGCGTTGATCCATGGGCCCAAACAGTTCTAATTTTGTTTCATCAGTCCACAGAACACTATCCCAAAACTTTTTTGGTTTGTCCACATGACTTTGGGCATACTGCAGTCAACTTTTCTTATTCTTTGCAGACAGCAAGGGGGTGCGCCTGGGAGTTCTGGCATGGAGGCCTTCATTACACAGTGTGCGCCTTATTGTCTGAGCTGAAACTTCAGTACCCGCATCTGACAAATCTTTTTTCAGTTCCTCAGCAGTCACACAGGGACTTTTCTCCACTTTGCGATTCAGGTAGCGCACAGCAGTTGAAGTCAGCATCTTCTTTCTGCCAGGACCAGGTAGCGTTTCAACAGTGCCCTTTGCCTTGAATTTGCGAATGATGCTTCCTATGGTGTCTCTAGGTATGTTTAACATCTTTGCAATCTTCTTATAGCCATTGCACTTCCTGTGAAGAGAAATCACCTCTTCTCTTGTCTTCCTGAACAATGCTCTTGACTTCACCATGTTTGTAAACACATCAGTAAATGTCTAGAAGGAGCTGAGTATCACAGTCATTTTAAATCTGCATATTTGGTGCTTATTATGCTTGATTGCTGCTCATTAACATCCACAGGTGTTTTCAATACCTGGGGCCTGATTCACAAAGCGGTGTTAGCACGCTGGTGAAAAACCTTTTATCACGCCTAAAGTCAGTTTAGGCATGATACGTTTAGGTGTGATAAGTTTAGGTGTGATAAGTTTAGGCATGATAAGTTTAGGCATGATAAGTTTAGGCGTGATAAGTTTAAGCACCAACTGGATTAGCACCGTAGTGCACAGCTGATCAAAAGTTTTGCGCTAGCAAAGTCTGGTGCACTTCGCATAGAGTTTAATGGCGCTGCTTTGCGTGTGGGACTTTGTGCGCGATCTAAACTTATCTAAACTTATCATGCCTAAACTTATCACGCCTAAACTTAGCACGCCTAAACTTATCACATCTAAACTGGCTTTTCACCAGCGTGGTGCAATGGTTATCACGCCTAAAGTCTCTAACTGGGTTAGCACCGCTTTGTGAATCGAGCCCGTTGAATGAAAACACTTGAATGAACCTCTGTTATTAAAAGTGGTAGTCTTTAAGGGGTTGAATAATTGTGTCAATGAAGAAATAAAAAAAAAAAAAAACATTTAATACTGTATTATAAAAACAATTGATGTCATTTTAGTTGCATTTGGTTCATTAAAAAGCCCTTGTAAGATTTAATTCTGAACACAATTACAAATGTACACTTACTTCCCTAAAACCCTTTACAGCATTGGGGGTTGAATAATTTTGAACACAAATGTATGAGCAGTTAGTCATTTCAGATACGACCTGTTGTAAGATGCGCTGGCGTCTCTTCTTACTAACATCATGGATTGCAAAACTACTGCAAGGAATTTCCCGCAGAACTGAGAAAACTCTGTTAAGGCCAGTTCACACGGGCTTCTGCTTGGCTTCCAGCAGCGTCTCGTTCGGCGGTGTCTTAAACAGGTTTTCTGCGGCGTTGGATCTGCGGCACTAATCAATCCTGGAAGCTGCATGAAGCATCCAGGGTCACCTGAAACGATGGGGAAAATTGGGATCGGAACACCCACCAAGTATCCGTGGGAACGGCCGTCATTAAACTGGAATTTACTTTTATTTTACGTGTTCTGTTTTTTTAATTTGTTTACATTTTGGCTTCATTTTCTATAAATGATGATGCACCATTCTTTTATTTTACTTTTAATAAACTTTTAATACAATCTGTCACTCAATGTAGCTCTGCATCTTTATACATTTATATTTTTAGCCTTACGGTTTTAAAGAACATTGACACCTAAAGTATGAGCGATACGGAGGCTGTCATATTTATTTCCTTTTAAAGTGGTCTGAAAGTCAGCATTTCTACTTTGCTCTAAAATATTCCTCACAGCTTTAAAGCTACTATCCTCAAAAAAAAATTGTAGCAGAACATCACTGAAATGGTTAAACAAAGCACATTGTCCTGCTATTCAGCTTCAAATCCACATCCAAACTGGAGATAACAGTATATTTGTCTACATTCCAATGTTGATACATTTGTGCATATCAAGTAAAAAAAAAAACACTTTCTGAGAAGCTCTCTCTGCTTCAGGCACACAGACAGCTCAGAACAACTCATTAGAACATTTTAATATATAATAAAAAGCAGTTAGGATAAAATGCAATGGCAACGTTCAGAGCAAGATAAACTACACTTTGGAAACTTGAAAAATGTTAGACAGACAATATTATGTGTGCACAAAAGCAAATATGATAACTGTATGAATAATAAAAAGTAGGAAAACACATTTTTAATGAATGTTATGTCAGAGTTTCAGACCAAGTGTACTCGAGACGACCTGTGACATGATGAGATAAACATGTGAATGTACAGTGCAAAACATATGAATAACCAGGTTGTGTTACTTTATTTTGCTGCCTGAAAGAGTTAATTTCTAGGCATGGAGGTGACAGTTTCTGTCTTGTCGGTACCTTGTCGGCAATATAGTAAATCACTGATAAGCAAATTACAGCCATAAAGTTTTCCTGGAAGCAGAGGCGTAACTATGACCCACCGGGCCCCCCTGCAGAAATGCGGACACCCCCTGGGGCCCGCTCAGGGCCGCTTTGAGGGGCTGGAGGGGTCGCAGCATGAGGGGAGAACTTGGCCACACATCACCGGGGAAGCGGGATGGTCCCCTCCCTCCCTCTCCTCCGGCTCTCCCCTCTGCCCTCCCCTCCTGCAATTATCAGCGTCTGTGCAGCGGCAAGATGCGGGCATATACACATACCTTCCTTGCGTTCTACCGCGGATGCTCCTCACTCTAGTGTCTGATGATACTTCTTGCTTCTAATACTTTTAGCCGTAGACCCAGAACAAGCATGTATCAGGTGTTTAAACTCTTAAGGCGGTCATACACTGATAGATTTGCAGCAGATTCGACTATCAGATAGATTTCTGTCAGATGCCTGTCAAGTCGAATCTGACAGGAATCTATCTGATGTATGCCACACACTAGGAACAGATTTCCAATAGATTTCAGAATGAAATCTATTGGAAATCTATCTAAATACATTATTGGACCATTAGATCCAAGGCAATTCTATGGGCCATTGATCTGCTACCAGCAGCAGATCGACCTAGATCTTCCATCCTGTGAGATAGATCAAATCCATTGAAATCGATGGAAATTGGCCACAAAGCGATCGATAGATTTGAAAGAATCGATTCTTGATCGATCGATTGGATTTGCCACACCAGAAAGCTAACAGATACCTATATGGAGATTTTTATAGTTAACCACTTGCCGACCAGGGGAATTTTCACTGATCGGTGCTGCGTGGGCTCTACAGCCCGCAGCACCGATCAGCAGTGCAGCAGGGCGATCAGACTACCCCCATTTTTTCCCCACTAGGGGGATGTCCTGCCGGGGGGGTCTGATCGCCGCCGGCTAGTTGGGATTAGCGGGGGGGGCTTTGAGAAGCCGCAGCGTTCTCGGCGCTTCCTCATCTTACCTCCCTCCCCTCCATGATCAAAGCTGCGCAGGACAGATATCCGTCCTGCGCATTGAAGGATAGGCTTCAGCCTATCATATGCCGGCGATCCCCGGCCAATCAGAGGCCGGGGATCGCCGATCTGCCCTACAGCGCTGCTGCGCAGCAGCGCCGTATGATGTAAACAGCGGGGATTTCTTCCCCGCCTGTTTACATTTTGCCGGCGAGCCGCTATCGGCGGCTCTCCGGCTGTTCGCGGAGACACCCTCCGTGAACTGACATGGAAAGGCCGCTCGATCGAGCGGCCATTTCCATGGTAACCCGCAGACGACCAGTTTACGCCAATCGGCGTTAGCTGGTCGTCAAGAGGTTAAGAAGTCAGATGGGGTTGCTGTTAATATGCTGAGATTGGCGTACATGGAAAAGAAAATTCTCTAAGTGATAACTTAACTTTCCTGTTTTTTCTCCTGTTACTTTGCTGATATTCTCATCAGCGAAAAAATACTTTTATATTTTTACATATGATGAAAATCAAATGGAAGTGGAAATTGTGTGTGTACATGGTAAAATGAATGATAGTGTACAAATGTTTCTTTAGTATTTTCATAAAAAATAAAACAAATTTACAAATTTTTTTTATTGCTATAAATAGTATCTGAATTAAAATTCCAAACTCGCCCTGCCAGATTGGAAACATTATTTATCTGGCAAAACCACAAATAAATAAATAGTCAAGAATTATGTGTAAAGCCTTTGACATAACTTGCAGGCTGCTGTCACCATCTCATGTCATAGTGAAAAGCTCAGCTGCATAGAGGTGAGAGGAGGAGAGAAGGATGGAAAGTGACAGCTTCTTCTGAGACGAGCGAAAAGGGATTTCAAACTCAGTGACAGATACGAGACCTTTGATACAACAGCTGTGCCATTAGATTAGCAAGTCAAAGCAGGAACCTGTGTCCTGGCCGATGCCTTCAGGATGGGTAGGGGGCTTAGAAATAGTGGGCGACAGAACACTGGGGAGTGGCACTGACAGCGAGAAATTTCAAAATGAAAATATTGCCATTTTTACTTAACTTCAGCATTTTTCATCTTTCTTCTAAGGCTCTGCAGGCCAATATGTTCAGTAAACCGGGCAAACTGAAAAACAAAAAAGAAAAAAGTTGATGCAGTAAAGTGGCCTGTCCAGTATAGATAGAAGGTCATTTTATCGGAAGCGGGAAAAAAGGGCGCATGCCGCTAGTGGACAAAAAGGGCGCCGCCATTCACTCTCATAATAAATAGCGTTTAATGGGCGCCGAGCAGGAAAAAAGGGCGCAGGACATAAATAACGTTTACAAACGGCGCCAGGAGATTTTTAATGATTTATAAGTGTGCTTGTGGTGATTTACGTTTATAAAATGCACCCGTGCCGAATAACATTTATTAAAATACTAAACATGTTTATCTTATTTAACTAATTAAAACATTATTTAAAGTTTTATCCCTTACTGTTTGTAAAACATTATTATTCACAAAATAAAGCGATCAGTACGTAATGTAAATTGCTAAATATTTTTTGCATCCACAATTAGTAAAACATTATTATCCACATAATAAAGGGGGGTCTTAGGTTTAGGCACCAACAGGGGGGTCTAGGGGTTAGGGGTAGGTACAGGGAGGGGTACTTAGGCACCAACAGGGGGGGTCTTAGGTTTAGGCACCAACAGGGGGGTCTTAGGTTTAGGCACCAAAAGGGGGGTCTTAGGTTTAGGCACCAACAGGGGGGTCTTAGGTTTAGGCACCAACAGGGGGGTCTTAGGTTTAGGCACCAACAGGGGGGTCTTAGGTTTAGGCACCAACAGGGGGGTCTAGGGGTTAGCGGTAGGTACAGGGAGGGTTATTTAGCCACCAACAGGGGGGGTCTTAGGTTTAGGCACCAACAGGGGGGTCTTAGGTTTAGGCACCAACAGGGGGGTCTTAGGTTTAGGCACCAACAGGGGGGTCTTAGGTTTAGGCACCAACAGGGGGGTCTAGGGGTTAGGGATAGGTACAGGGAGGGTTCTGTGTAAGAGTAGGCTTAGGTATAGTTTTAGTAAAATTTTAGTAATAATTACTAATGTTTTACAACACTTATTACGAACGTAGTTATATTTATATCATCGTTATAAAGAATATTTTCAGATTTTATTATAAGAACAAACCGTAAATGAAGGTTATTCACAATAATATAGAATTATAACAATTAAACATATATTATTGTTTTTTTCATAAACGTAATTATAAGTTTAACTTTAGAAACAGGGAAGATTAACGTTTTCACAATTTCCGACTTCATAAACATTATTTAATGATTTATAATTTTGTTAAACCTTATTTGTAAACGCAATATAGCACACTATTTTTATAAACCCTATTAATGATTAATTATTATTTAGAGTTTACACCCCGCGCCCTTTTTGTCCGGGTGCCCTTTTTGTACGTACGCCATTTTATCAGTCATTTTCTTGTAATTAGTTGTACACAGCAAATCAAAAAGTTATGTTTACAATGACATTACTAGCACTAAAGTGTGTTGTCAGTGCAGAAAAAAATTCAAATTGTAGACATATCCACACCTTTTTTGACTTGACTAATAGGTATTTTAACTAGAGATGGCCCGAACCTCTGATTTTCGGTTCGCGATCCGGGTTTGCGAACCTTCGCAAAAGTTCGGTTTGTGTGAACTTTCGCGAACCGCAATAGACTTCAATGGGGAGGCAAACTTTGAAAACTAGAAACACTTATGCTGGCCAGAAAAGTGATGGAAAAGATGTTTCAAGGGGTCTAACACCTGGAGGGGGGCATTGCAGAGTGGGGATAGACGCCAAAAGTCCCGGCCGGGTAAAAATCTGGATTTGACGCAAAGCAGCGTTTTAAGGGCAGAAATCACATTGAATGCTAAATTGCAGGCCTAAAGTGCTTTAAAACATCTTGTATGTGTGTACATCAATCAAGGAGTGTAATTAGAGTACTGCTTCACACTGACACATTAAACTCACTGTGCAACGCACCACAAACAGCTGTTTGTGTGGTGACGACCGTGCTGGACTGGTGCACACCATGGTGAGAGTGCAGGCCGTGGCGGTTTTCAAGCCCATATGGTCGCCGGGTTGTGGTAGCTTAATGATAGAACAACAGCTGAACAAATTTGGTCTGTTCACAATGAAGCAACAACCTTATTATCTTGGGTGTGCCCTCCCCTTCCCGAGACACTCATATAGCCATCGGTCATTGCTTCATTGTGATACGCAAGCCCCTTCACCGCATCAAGGTAAGGATCAAGAAGAATAATTTGCACATGTACATGCATTTTGTTTTGTGGTTACAGCTCCAGTGCAGCCAGAAAAATTAGGCAGGCATGTACACGCACCAGAAAAATTATTATAGCAGCGGCCTTAAAAATTCAAGAATCCACCTGGAGTCCTGGACCCTCTTGGTGGTGGCGGAGAAGGCAGCCAAGCGGCCTGCGGGAAATGGTGCTGTGTGGGGAGAGACTTAATCTTGAGGCAGGCAGTCACACGGCGTGTCGGAAGAGATGCTGTGTGTGGGGACTGACTTAGTCTTGGGGCAGGCAGTAGCCCTCCGGGATCCATGCCTCATTTATTTTAATAAAGGTGAGGTACTGAACACTTTTGTGACTTAGGCGACTTCTCTTCTCAGTGACAATGCCTCCAGCTGCGCTGAATAGGGATGATCGGAAAGTCCGAATTCCGTTCCGCCGGTATTGGCGGATTCCGCCAGCGGTAAATTCCGTTGCCATTGCATCTTCGCGGATCTCCGTATTCCGGCGGAAAAATTTAAGTAGTCGCAATTGAAACCTCTTTTGTGCTAAATGGTAGCCCATGGGACCTAGTGGCTGTTCCACCGTTCATTTTTTTTTTTTTTATATATTTAAAAAAAGGGGTTTTTTTCCCAGCAGGAGTTGTCGTGTAAACCATGGTGTTCCACGGCGGTCAATATAATTGTGGTTTGGAGCTGCAGGAGTTGTCGTGTAAGCCATGTTTTCCACGGGGGTCATTTACAAGTGTTGTTTGGAGCAGCAGGACTTGTCATAGACCATGGGACCTAGAGGTGGTTCCACGGCAGTCCTAAGCATTATGTGGAGCAGCAGGACTTGTCGTAGGCCATGGGACCTAGAGGTAGTTCCAAGGCAGTTCTAAAAAAAAATTCAGTGGACCCATTCTGTGGAATCAGTGAGAGGGGCCTTGTAGTTGTCACTGATCCATGACTCGTTCATTTTAATGAATGTTAGCATGTCCACATTGTCTGTGGACAGACGGGTCCGGTGGTCGGTGACCACTCCACCTGCAGCGCTAAATACTCACTCAGAAAGAACACTGGCGGCGGGGCATGCAAGAACCTCCAGTGCATATTGAGCGAGTTCAGGCCAGGTATCCAATTGTTGGTCCAATATTGCATTGGGTCATCATTAGTCTCTATATTGTCTGAAGCACTGGCTGACCCCAAGTAATCGTCCACCATACGGGCCAGCCGCTGGCGGTGGTGGTGAATGATCACTTTCTCCGCTGGTGGTGCTGCTGCTAGAAGGAGTATATGGCACTGGCTGGTAAAATGCCTTCAGCATACTCAGCAGGTTCACAGATTGGCTCTATATTGTCTGAAGCACTGGCTGACCCCAAGTAATCATCCACCATACGGGCCAGCCGCTGGCGGTGGTGGTGAATGATCACTTTCTCCGCTGGTGGTGCTGCTGCTAGAAGGAGTATATGGCACTGGCTGGTAAAATGCCTTCAGCATACTCAGCAGGTTCACAGATTGGCTACTGGTGCTGCTGCTGGTGCTGGGAGTAGGACCACCAGACCTTTGCTGAGTGTGATTAGTAGACTTGGTAGCTTGGGGTCGGGGTACAGGTGTAGGAAACGCATCTTCTACCCAACGATGAAGGGCATCCCGGATCTGGTTGATCATGGTGTCTGCTTGGGAGGGGGTTATGAACTGGTGCATTTTCCCCTTGCACCGGGGATCTAAGATGGTGGCCACCCACATGTCGAGCCTTGCTTTTAAACTTTTAATCCAGGGGTCTTTCTTTAGGCACTGGATCATATGTGCAGCCATGGGGAAGAGATGTCTGCCATGAATCATCTCTTCCTGGCTGTCAGAACTGTCGTCGACATCATGATCCAGCTCCACATCAAAATCTTCTTCGCACCCCCGGACGATGGGCTCTTCCACTTCCAAAAGCTCTGCCTCCTCATCCAGGACTGGAGCATGCCCACTCACTCCTTCACCTGACTGGCCACTGTTCAGTAGGGCTTCCTCCCCCCGTTCGAGCACTTTTTCAAGAGTTTTTTCCATGGTGAAGACAAGAGAGAGCACCTCTGATATACTGCAGTGCTCCTCACTGACCACTTTTGTTGCCTGCTCAAATGGCTCCAACACTTTGCACACCTGTCCTATCAGCTGCCACTGGTCCCCAGTAATGTAGTCCAGTGGCCCTGTTCTGGTGGAAGATGCCTCAGACAGGTATAGCCTGACCGCCGTGCTCCCACAACCTCTCCAGCATGTGGAGTGTGGAGTTCCACCGCGTCGGACAATCTGAAATAAGCCTGTGCTGCGGCAGGCTATGGCGGTGCTGCAGCAGTTTCATGGCCGCGGTGGCAGTTGCAGAGCGGCGGATGTGGGCTGACACTTTGCGCGCTGAGGCCACAGCTTCCTTCAACCCTTGGAAAGTTAGTAGAAATTTCTGTACTACAAGGTTGAAGACGTGGGCCAAGCAAGGTAAGTGGGTATAGTCATCTAGCGAAATGGCGGACAGCATGTTGGCACCGTTATCAGACACCACTACACCTGTGTCAAGTCTTGGGGGTCAGCCACTGCTGAATCTGACCCTGTAAGGCTGAAAGTATTACAGATCCGGTTTGCCTGTTCTCCTCCATGGATTCCATTTTCAGCACAGCTTGGCATCGATGGTGCTGCATACCAGTGTAGGAGGAGCGGGACCACTTGCTGGGAGGCTCAGCACTGGCAGACTGGCCTTGAACAGAACAGGTAGCAGAGGGAAGTAGAACAGGCCTTTCCTTCAACCCACGTGGCGGCACCACCAGTTGAGATGCCCCAGATCTTGCACCCTCCTCAGCGGCACCATGGAGGGTGACCCAATGGGCGGTAAAAGTTAGAGACTTTCCCTGCCCATGCCTGCTGCTCCAGCCATCCATGGTGAAGTGCACCTTGCAACCGACAGCGTGATCCATAGACCGTCCGACACACTCCACAATGTGCTGGTGCAGGGCAGGGATAGCAGTCCTGGAAAAATAATTGTGGCTGGGGATCCGCCATTGTGGAGCAACACTCTTCATCAGTCTGCGGAAGGGGGCACACTCCACAAACTGGTAGGGCAGCAGCTGTTGGCCCAACAGCCTTGCCAGGAGCGCATTATTTTTAACCACAAACGGATCACTTGCAGGGAGCATCCACTTCCTCTGCAACATTTCTGGCACAGAGGCCTGACGCTGGAACATTGGTGATTCAATTAACAAGGATGATGATGAGGAAGTGCTTGCCGGCGAGGTTGTCACTCCTCTACCAGCCTGGCATGCAGAGGACTTTGAAGTCGAATGGGACTGAGGCGCAGGTTGGATAGGGACAGGACTCGGACGACTAGGAAAAAAAGAGGAGGGGCCTGTTGCTGCTGATTTTACTCCACCCATCTTATTGTAATTTTGTACAACTTCAAACTCCCGTTTGTGGTTGTTGCGCAGATGGCTTAGCAGCCCTGAAGTGCTGTACCCGGTGCCCGATTTGCCTCTGCTTACCGATTTACGACACACACTACAGACTGCCCTGGATTCATCCTCTTCCGCATCAATAAAAAACTTCCATGCAGGGGACGTGCGTGCATGTCCAGCAGTGGTGCGACCTGTCTTAGCACCTTGATGCTCGGCATTGGACTGGTGGCGGGTACTGACAGACGGGGAAGCAGGCTGCTGGCCAACCATCTGCTCTGTTTGTACAGGCTGCTGCTCACGCCTGCTACTGCCTAAACGAACAGGTGGCAAATACGTTTTATCACCCACCTCGTTATCATCATCATCATCATCATCATCAAAAATATCATCCAGTGCAATAAGTGAGTCTTCTGGACCCTCCACCTGGCCACCAAACACCTCTGTAGTTGACTGGTGTTGTTCGTGATGTTGATTGGTGACACTGGATGGAGAAAACACAGTGGCCAATGCCATTTCTGTCACCACAGAACCCACCACTTCTTGGGAGCTTGGTCCCATGGTCTCCTCCAATGCCTCATGCCAAACATTCTGCCCATCTGTCTCAGCGATGGTGTGCTGTACTTCTGGAGCGGACTCAGCGGAGTACTGGGAGGAAACAAGCTCGTCATCATCAACAGAAGAAGCAGCTGCGCTCGGGTTCTGGTCATGAGGAACCTGGCGGCCACTGCTGGTGGCGCTGCTGCAACTAGCTTCAAGTTCCTCCTGGGTAGAGGGTTGTGAATCTGATTCCTGATGTAAATAATCCACAAATGTCTTCGCCTCCTGCTCTGACAGAATTTTCCTGCGTGCTGCTGAGCCTGCTGCGAACACAGGGAAGACATTTCTGACCAGGGGGGAACACTTACTGCTGCTGCTGCCACCCTCACCCTGATCACGTACTTGACGTGAACGTCCAAGACTCCATGTCCCTGCAGGAGCGGCTGGAATTTTCTGCTGCCTTCGGCTTCGCTCCATTTTTTGGGGGCCACAAACTTTATTGGGCAAGGGGTACGTAGTGAGCAGAACAGAAAATAAGGGGGTGAAATAAAGAAAATAAATCCAAAACACAAAATAAAGAAAACCCCCAAAAAATTAATAAAAACAAAAAAAAATCACTACACTCACTCAGCTAATCAATCACTAATCAAACAAATCACTAATCACACAGCTAGCTAACTCACTCTCACTCTGTCAAACACTAAGCCTGCGGCCTGGCTGGCTCTGCACTGCAGCAAGCAATTACTAACACACTACACTACAATCTCTCTACTAATATAGCTAGCTGACACTCTAACTCTCTCTCTCTCATAGTCACAGTCTTTAAAAAGACTTTTGATTTATACACAGTCTTGAAAAAGACTTGTTTTATGTAAAACAAGTATGGGTCTACGTCTTTCTCTCCTCTCTCCACACTAGACTGAAACCCACGAGCTTCCTGCCTGCACGTCTCTCTATTATATACAATATGGGTGGGAAAGCTGCTGATAGGTAGCTAGGGAGCTGGTTGCTAAGGTAGGATTGGTTGGTTCTCATTAAGACTCTTATTGGTGCAGAAATTCCGTTTTGCAGGCAGACATACACTGAGAATAGTGAGAAGCTTCTTCCTTGTGATTGGCTAACTTAAAATTTGCATTCCGGCGGAATTCCGCATATTTCCGCGGAATTCCGTATAAGCTCTATAGCAATTCCGTTCCGATGGCCGGAATCGGAATTGACCCAATTCCGGCAGAAATCGCGGAATTTAGATTTCCGCGGAATCCAGCGAGCATCCCTAGCACTGAAGGTTCTTTCTGACAGGACGCTTAAGGCAGGGCAAGACAGAAGTTGGATGGCAAATTGGGACAGCTCTTTCCACAGGTCAAGCCTGCGCACCCAGTAGTCCAAGGGTTCATCACTGCTCACAGTGTCAACATCCACACTTAAGGCCAGGTAGTTGGCTACCTGCCGGTCCAGGCGTTGGTCGAGGGTGGATCTGGAAGGGCTAAAGCGAGGCGTTTGACTAAAGAATTTCCGCATGTCCGACATCCTCATGAGATCGCTGGAGCGTCCTGTCCTTGCCTGCGTGGACATGGGAGAAGGATTACTGGCAGTGGTACTTTTATTGCATTGTGCTGTGACATCACCCTTAAACGCATTGTAAAGCATAGTTGCCAACTTGTTCTGCAAGTGCTGCATCCTTTCTGGCTTCAGGTGAGTTGGTAACATGTCCACCACTTTGTGCCTATACCGAGGGTCTAGTAGCGGGGCCACCCAGTAATTGTCATTCCCCTTGAGTTTTTTTATACGGGGGTCCTTCAACAGGTCGGTCCTGTCCAGGTAAGTCCTCCTCCTCCCCCCAGCCACAAACAATACCACGGGAACGTTGAGCAGCACAAGCCCCCTGTGACACCTGCTGTGGTTGTTCTTCTTCTGCCGCCTCCTCCTCCAAAGAAACACCTTCCTCATCATCCGAGTCTGACTCTTCTTCCCCACACGACTCTTCCTCCTCTTCCTCCTTTCCCTCTGTGCTGCCGCAGGTGTTGAGGAAACATCTGGTTCTGATGAGAATTGATCTCACAACTCTTCCTCCTGTAACCGTTCCTGTTCATGCTCCTCCACAGCTTTATCCACCACTCTACGCACGGCACGCTCCAGGACGTACGCGTACGGGATCAAGTCACTGATGGTGCCTTCACTGCGACTCACCAGGTTTGTCACCTCCTCAAACAGCCGCATGAGCCTGCATGCATTTTGCATGAGTGTCCAATTGTTGGGCCAGAACATCCATATCTCCCCAGACTATGTCTTTCTACTGTAGTTGTAGAGGTACTGGGTAATGGCTTTCTCCTGTTCTAGCCAGCGAGAGAACATAAGGAGGGTAGAATTCCAGCGAGTCGGGCTATTGCAAATCAGGCGTCTCACCGGCAACTTGTTTTTCCGCTGAATATTGGCAAAGCGTGCCATGGCCATGTAAGACCGCCTGAAATGCCCACATAACTTCCTGGCCTGCTTAAAGACGTTCTCTAATACTGGGTACTTTGACACACATCTTTGAATGACTAGATTCACCACGTAGGGACAACTGCCTTACGAAGTCACGTGGAGAAAAGGCACAAACTGCAATGGGAAGAGCACCAGAGGAAAAGCAGCACACAAAAGAAAAGCCACCCTCCTTCTCCTCTTCCTCCTTCAGGTGCAGCATCTTCAGCCACTTTCTCCTTTGCACTTTTACAGCCACCCTCCTCCACTCCGCCTCTGACCTTGAGCGGTTCCTGCTCCTCTGCCCACAGCAGCCAGGTGTCTGTGAAGGAAATCTTTAAGCGGAAGAAGTCAATTTCTGCCAGTCACCCCCTTGCCCGGCGTCTGACAGCTGGCTTGGCGGAACTGTTAGCTCGCCAGCTGTTACCATACCAGCTGGTGGACTCTGAGGCCTTCCGTAAATTTGTGGCCATTGGGACACCGCAGTGGAAGATGCCAGGCCGCAATTATTTCTCTTAAAAGGCAATACCCAAACTGTACCATGAAGTTGAGAGGCAAGTGGTGTCATCTCTGGCACACAGCGTTGGGACAAGGATCCACCTGACCACAGATGCCAGTTCAACTCTACTGGTGCTGCGATCTCCTCTCCAGTTACACAGCCCAAGCTCCCCAGGGCCTATGCTTCATGCCAGGTACGAAAGTGTCACGCCATCTTAGACATGTCTTGCCTCAAAGTGGAGAGTCACACTGGAGCAGCTCTCCTGGCTGCTCTTAACTAATAGGTGGATCAGCGGCTAACCCCGCACCAGCTGGAGATCGGCAACGTGGTGTGTAACAATGGCAGCAATCTCATTTCCGCTTTGAATTTGGGAAAGCTGACACATGTACCCTGCATGGCACATGTGCTGAATCTAGTCATTTAAAGATTTGTGTCAAAGTACCCAGGGTTAAAGGAAGTTCTGTGGGCATTTCAGGCGGTCTTACACGGCCATGGCACGCTTTGCGGACAGTCAGAGCAGAAACAACTTGCCAGTGAGATGCTTGATATGTGATAGCCCGACTCGCTGGAGTTCGACCCTGCTCATGTTCTCTCGCCTGCTAGAACAGGAGAAAGCCATCACCCAGTACCTCTACAATTTCAGTAGAAGGACACAATCTGGGGAGATGGGGATGTTCTGGCCCCCGAACTGGACACTGATGCGAAATGCATGCAGGCTCATGCAGCCGTTTGAGGAGGTGACCAACCTGGTGAGTCGCAGTGAAGGCACCATCAGCAACTTGATCCCCTACACTTACTTCCTGGAGTGTGCCGTGCATAGAGTGGTGGATCAAGCTGTGGAGGAGCGTGAAGAGGAACAGTTACAGCAGGGACAGTTGTGGGAGCAATTTACATCAGAACCAGATGTTTCCTCAACACCTGCGGCAGCACAGAGGGGGGAGGAGGAGGAAGAGTCATGTGGGGAAGAGGAGTCAGACTTGGATGATGAGGAATGTGGTTCTGTGGAGGAGGAGGAGGCAGCGGCAGAAGAACAACTGCAGCAGGCATCACAGGGGGTTTGTGAAGCTCAACGTCCCTGTGGTATTTTTCGAGGCTGGGGGGGGGAGGACTTACCTGACGTCACAGAGGAAGAGCAAGAGGAGATGGACAGTACGTCTGGATCCAACTTTGTGCAGATGGCATCTTTCATGCTGTCCAGCCTGTTGAGGGATCCCCGTATAAAAAAACTCAAGGGGAAGGAGCTGTATTGGGTGGCCACGCTACTAGACCCTCGGTATAGGCACAAAGTGGCGGACATGTTAATAAGTCACCTAAAGGGAAAGGATGCAGCACATGCAGGACAAGCTGGCAAGTATGCTTTATAATGCGTACAAGGGTGATGTCACAGCACAACGCCATAAAGGTACCACTGCCAGTAATCCTTCTCCCATGTCCACGCAGGCAAGGACAGGACACTCCAGCGATCTCATGGTGAAGTTGGACAAGCGGACATTCTTTAGTCCAATGCCTCGCCTTCGCGCCTTAGTGCTTCCGGATCCATCCTCCACCAACGCCCGGACCGGCAGGTAGCCAACTACCTGGCCTTAAGTGTGGATGTAGACGCTGTGAGCAGCGATGATCCCTTGGACTACTGGGTGCGCAGGCTTGACCTGTGGCCAGAGCTGTCCCAATTTGCAATCCAACTTCTGTCTTGCCCTGCCTCAAGCGTCCTGTCAGAAAGGACCTTCAGCGCAGCTGGAGGCATTGTCACTGAGAAGAGAAGTCGCCTAAGTTACAAAAGTGTTCAGTACCTCACCTTTATCAAAATGAATGAGGCATGGATCCCGGAGAGCTGCTGCCCGCCCGAAGACTAAGTCAGTCCCCACATACAGCATCTCTGCCGGTAGGCCGCTTGCCTTCTCCGCCACCACCAAGAGGGTCCAGGACTCCAGGTAGATTCCTGAATTTTTAAGGCCACTGCTAGCAGCGGCCGCTATACTAATTTTTCTGGTGTGTGTACATGCTTACCTAATTTTTCTGCCTGCAGTGTTTAACTGAACACAACAGTGATGGGTATTACAAATGTGCACCTGTCACACACATGTACCATGAACAGATACAGTGACAGGTGGTATTAAATATCACACTGTGTGCGCTCACATAGGTAGGTGGGTGCACTGTAGTGAACAACAAGTAGGTATATGCAGTGATGGGTATTACAATGTGCACCTGTCACACACAGACAGGTACCGGACAGGCACAATGACACTGCATGCGCTCACGTAGGTAGGTGGGTGCACTGTGAACAACAGGTAGGTCTATGCAGTGATGGGTATTACAATGTGCACCTATCTCACACAGACCGGTACCGGACAGGCACAGTGCCACTGTGTGCGCTCACGTAGGTAGGTGGGTGCACTGTGAACAACAGGTAGGTATATGCAGTGATGGGTATTACAATGTGCACCTATCACACACAGACAGGTACCGGACAGGCACAGTGACACTGCGTGCCCTCACGTAGGTAGGTGGGTGCACTGAAGTGAACAACAGGTAGGTATATGCCGTGATAAGTATTACAATGTGCACCTATCACACACAGACAGGTACCGGACAGGCACAGTGACACTGCGTGCGCTCACGTAGGTAGGTGGGTGCACTGAAGTGAACAACAGGTAGGTATATGCAGTGATAGGTATTATATGTGCACCTATCACACACAGACAGGTACCGAACATGCATAGTGACACTGCGTGCGCTCACGTAGGTAGATGGGTGCACTGAAGTGAACAACAGGTAGGTATATGCAGTGATGGGTATTACATTGTGCACCTGTCACACATAGACAGGTACCGGACAGGCACAGTGACACTGCGTGCACTCATGTAGGTAGGTGGGTGCACTGTGAACAACAGGTAGGTATATGCAGTGATGGGTATTACAATGTGCACCTATCACACACAGACAGGTACCGGCCAGGCACAGTGACACTGCATGCGCTCACGTAGGTAGGTGGGTGCACTGAAGTGAACAACAGGTAGGTATATGCAGTGATAGGTATTATATGTGTACCTGTCACACACAGACAGGTACCGGACAGGCACAGTGACACTGCGTGCGCTCACGTAGGTAGGTGGGTGCACTGTGAACAACAGGTAAGTATATGCAGTAATGGGTATTATATGTGCACCTATCACACACAGACAGGTACCGGACAGGCATAGTGACACTGCGTGCGCTCACGTAGGTAGGTGCAGTAGCGTCACTAGGGGGGTGCGGTGGGTGCGGACCACACCAGGTGTCACTAGCAGAGGGGGTGACACCAAGCTCTAGGCTAAGGGAGAGTGGAGTAGGCTATGAAAATATAGATCAGGCTAGTGTCTGAGATACTTCTCCCTCCTGTTCAACATCCCTTGGGTCTGCTCCTTGTTGAGCTTATAACAGAGTTCAGATGCTAACAGGGCCACATGGTGATCATTTTAACCCCCCCCCCCCCCTATAACCAGCAACGTTACTACGTGGTGAGGTTTGGAGATTCATAGGGTAACACCATGAGTTTCTGCACCAGGTGACACCAACCCTAGTAACGCCTCTGGGTAGGTGAGTGCACTGAGGAAGTGAACAACAGGTAGGTATATGCAGTGATGGGTATTACAATGTGCCCCTGTCACACACAGACAGGTACCGGACAGGCACAGTGACACTGCGTGCGCTCACGTAGGTAGGTGGGTGCACTGTGAACAGGTAGGTATATGCAGTGATGTGTATTACAATGTGCACCTGTCACACACAGACAGGTACCGGACAGGCACAGTGACACTGCGTGCGCTCACTTAGGTAGGTGGGTGCACTGAAGTGAACAACAGGTAGTAGGTATATGCATTGATGGGTATTACAATGTGCACCTGGCACAGTATTAATAATTATACCACCAAGGGGCCAAAGGCCAGCTGCGACTGACTGACAGGGCTGTATATAATGCAATGCAATTCATAAGGATGTCCCCTTTGCAGTAGCATTCTATAACATCGATGTGCAAGCAGGGAGGGTGTTGGTGAGCAGAGTATTAGGCAATAAAACACCTCTCCCTTTTCCAACCAATGTCATGGACAAGGTTTCATCCCCACCTCTGGTGACCATGAGTGGGTAGGCCCTGGGGGAGCTGGAGGATCCATTTAGTAAGGGTGCCTCCTAATATCTTCTCCCCCTCCCCAGGTGGAATGAATACATGGGTATATTACTCAATTTTCTGAGGGGTGTACTGTATATCCGTGATATCTGGGAGCACACTTGTTATGCTAGGTGCTTTGGGCTGAGTGGTTGCTAAAGTCTGAGTGCTACAGGGTGGGTGTTGAAGAATATGAGCAGCTGAATGAGTGCTGATGGGTGGCTGGGGGCTGCAGGCTTGGGTGCGATGGGTGGGAAGTTCCCATGGTAACACAGTTCCCATTCATTAAAGGGGCACTGGCGAACAATTGTAAAATTTAAAATATGTGCAAACATAGACAAATAAGAAGTACATTTTTTCCAGAGTAAAGTGAGCCATCAATTACTTTTCTCCTATGTTGCTATCACTTACAGTAGGTAGTAGAAATATGACAGAAGCAACAGGTTTTGGACTAGTCCATCTCTTCATAGGGGATTCTCAGCAAGGCTTTTTTTCTTTATAAAGCTATTCCCTAAAAAGGATTTAAACAATGATGCTGGCCAGCTTCCCTGCTTGCTACACAGTTTTTTGGGCAGTTGGAAAGAGAAACTGCCATTCCCTAAGTGCTTTTGAAAATAAATAAATCCCTGAGAATCCCCTGACAGATTTCTACTATCTACTGTAACAGCAACATAGCAGAAAAGTAATTTATGGCTTATTTTACTATGGAAAAAAAATATACTTCTTATTTGTCTGTTTGCACATATTTTAAATGTTTTTGCCATAGTGCCCATTTTAAACTCTGTCACCGTATGAATGGTTGCAGGCATCAAAGATATGCTGCCATCACTTGTTTACTTCCAACGTAAAACACGTCAACGCATTACTTCTTTTTTAGTATTGCGTGTGGGCATCTTGTGACCAAATAGTAAAATTACACCTACACACATTTAATTTGAAAAAGGACCCACAAATACATTTTAAATTAACACATTACCTCCCACACTATCCCATAATTACCCATTTTGTTGTATTAAAACAAAATACAATAAAATTTTCTTTTTTTACATGATTACCTTAGGGACTGAACTTTTTTTTAGTATATCCATATATGACAAGAGGGTATATTACTGTTAGTTATGAAACTATGGGCTTGTTAATAGTGACAGACACACAACTGAAAAAAAATGCACCTTTATTTCCAAATAAAATATTGGCGACATACATTGTACAATGGGCAAATAAAAAGTGTGGGTTTTAATTATGGTAGCATATATTATTTTAAAACTATGATAAAATAATAGAAATAATTAACGTTTTTCATGTTTTCTTATTTTTCCTGTTAAAACACAGTTAGGATAAAATAATTCTTAGCAAAAAGCACCCCCCAAAGAAAGCCTAATTGGTGGCGAAAAAACCCCCAAGATAAAGATTGTTTTGTTGTGATAAGTAGTAATAAAGTTATAGCAAATGAATGGAAGGAGCGCTGACAGGTGAAAATTGCTCTGTTTTTTTAAGGGGAAAAACCCTTGGAGGTGACGTGGTTAAAGTGGACCTGAACTCTTGCAAAGAACAGAAGGAAAACAGAGACATGCACCCTGTATGTATTTAGAAAGTCTGTCTAATTCCCCCTCATTTGTGTCTATTTACCACTAGAGATGGCCCGAACGGTTCACCGGTGAACGTTTTCCGGCGAACTTCCGGGGTTCGCAATCGCAGAGAACCGCGAACTTTTCCGGAAGTTTGGCTCGCCCCCAAAGTGCATCATAAGGGTCAACTTTGACCCTCTACATCACAGTCAGCAGGCACATTGTAGCCAATCAGGCTACACTCCCTCCTGGAGCCACTCCCCCCTTAAAAAAGGCAGGCAGTGTCTGGCTTTTCACCCACTCATGTGCCTGCATTAATTAAAGAAGGGAGAGCTGATGTGCAGAGACCTATAGGGAAAGCTTATTTAGGCTCTTGTAGGCTTGTTAGCTTGTTCCTTGCTGATTCTTATTGCTAAAAAAGCACCCCTCAACAGCTCTTTTGAGAGTTAATCTTGTTCTTGTGATCTATTTTTTTTTTTTTTGTGTGGCCCACTTGCATTATATACAGCCCTGTCAGTCAGTTGCAGCTGGCCTTTGGCCCTTTGGTGGTATAATTATTACTACTGTGCCAGGTGCACATTGTAATACCCATCACTGCATATACCTACTACCTGTTGTTCACTGCAGTGCACCCACCTACCTACGTGAGCGCACGCAGTGTCACTGTGTCTGTCCGGTACCTGTGTCTGTGTGTGACAGGAGCACATTATATTACCCATCACTGCATATACCTACCTGTTGTTCACAGTGCACCCACCTACCTACGTGAGCGCACGCAGTGTCACTGTGCCTGTTCAGTACCTGTGTCTGTGTGTGACAGGTGCACATGTAATACCTATCACTGCATATACCTACTACCTGTTGTTGTTCACTTCAGTGCACCCACCTACCTAAGTGAGCGCACGCAGTGTCATTGTGCCTGTCCGGTACCTGTCTGTGTGTGACAGGTGCACATTATAATACCCATCACTGCATATACCTACCTGTTGTTCACAGTGCACCCACCTACCTACATGAGCACACGCAGTGTCACTGTGCCTGTCCGTTACCTGTCTGTGTGTGGAATCCCCAGGGCAAAATTCGGGGGCCATCTCAGCGCAGGGTGAAGCCAAAAAGTCAGTGTCACACACAGAGAAATAATGCATTGGGGTGGTACTGTGCCTGCAATTTAAAGTAGTAGCAGCAGCAGTAGTGTGCACACAGCTCTGCGTGTTAGTGGGCTATGGAGTGTCACACACAAAAAAACCTCAGGAGACCGATGTGCTAGCCCTCATAATGGCTATTTGGGGTGATTTCACAGCAAGTGAGGAACACGAACACAGGCCTAGCTAATGCTTTCCCTACTTATCTGCAGCAATACTGACCTTGCTCTCACTAGCAGTCAGCAGCCAGCAGAGAATGCATCCAATATGGCCACTGCAATTGCTTTTTAATAGGGGGTGGGGGTGCAAGAGGGGGTGCTAGCTGATTGGCTGCCATGTGTCTGCTGGCTGTGAGGTAAAAGTTTGGTTCCATGATTATGTATAGGGACGGGTCAAACACGCCATATGTTCGCAGTTCGCCGAGAATGCGAACAGTGGAAATTTGCTGGGAACTGTCCTCCACCAGACAGTTCGGGCCATCTCTATCAGACACTGCCTTTTTTTTTTTTTTTTTTTTTTTCTTACAAATGTGTGCGTCCCTTTTTCAGATTAGAATAGCAAAGGTTGGTATGTTAAAGTTTACATTGTTTTATTTATGTATTTATTTATTTATTATTATTATTATTATTTTGTTTAGTTTAAAAAAGAAACGCATTGCAAATGGCAGTTCAGCAGATTCAAACCTGGCAAAGTCAGAGTGCTGGAGCAGATCATGGAACTGCTGATGAAATAGATAATTCACCATGTGCTTATTTCTAATCTAGATTTTAAAAAATATATATCTTGAACATATTAGATACCAGCCAGTGTATTTCTAATCATCACTTGAAAAGAAAAGAAACGTGTGTAATTTTCTGTGCAACATCCAGTTTTGGTGCAAGCTGCATCAAATCTTAACTCCTTTATCAACTCTTGCTAACCAAGCCTAATTACTAACGTATAATAAGAGTTTTCCATACGAAGAGGTTAAATTCTTCTAATCATTATATCATTTCACAGCAGTTAGATAACAGATGTAAAACTGCATGATCAACATTATTCATACCCCCTGCCTGCCATTCTTCCCAACCCACACAGACTCGCAAACAGCTTAAGCTGCAGCATTTTCTAACACCTGTCCTACAAAGAATCATTAACGGGAAATCTATATGAGGAGCTTGGCCTGCTCACAAACGAGTCTTTCCTGGCTCTATTGTGTTTAAGAACCCTGTGCATGGGTGGCACGTTGCCCGCTACTTCAGATGGCTATGACGTATAGGTATTTGTGGTCCTCCTGATATACAATACGCTTACATTCAGGCACCCAGTGATTAAAGTTAATTTCAGTGTTAGTTATTTTCAACCCTGAAATACAGACTCTAACAGTCTAACATCAGGGAACACATAAATAAAATACCCATATACGGGTGGCACATTGCCCGCTACTTCAGATGGCTATGACGTATAGGTATTTGTGGTCCTGATATATTATTAAGCAGATCAAACTCAAAGAGAACAAGAGAATGCACCCATTTGAAACCGCAGCGATTTTGGAGTGATTGTGAATTTTGGAGTGATTGCAATATTTGGAAAGATTTTCATTTTGTGAAGCAATTTTTGAAGCCATTTTGGAGTTTTTTTCATGCAGAAATGAGCTCAAGCTGGATGCTCACCAAAATGAATATAAATAGAAAATAAAAGTATTTACCATGGCGCCAGGCTTTGAACACATTTAAGGTGCCAGGCTTTATCCACTGCACAGTGCTGATAACCCCAGTTATTGGCAAAAAAGAAAGCCACATAAGGTGATTTTTGTCACCAATATGTTCATCCAAATTTTTCAAAAACACTAGGAGTTGGGCTAGCTAAATGAGAAAACCTGCAATAACAATCACCCCGTTCCATTTATTTTTCTCGAATAAATCAGCTCCCCCACATAACAGAAGTGGGGAATGCCTTACGAGCTACCATAATTACAACAGAACAACCAAAAGGGAGTCTTGAAGAGATTAGTTGTTTACTTAACCGCAAATCAGAGTTAACTTACAAACTTAATGAATACGATATCTGCTTAGGCTGAAAAGCAAAATGGAGTTTAAATACTATCCACATCGTACCAGCATAACCAGGAAGAGGGGGGAGTCACACTGGTTGTCACCTACAACCTGCAACACAAAAAAGTCTGCGGGCCTCAGGAGATGAGTGTAGTTTCTGTGGCAAAGAGGGCCA